>NC_053491.1:440579173-440616673 GCF_905171775.1 Rana temporaria
ACAGTCGTTACATGCCTTAGATGGAATCCGTATACCACGCTGCTACACTCCGACTTCCCTTGCTACCAGTCGGAGGAAAGAGCTTCACATCTTCTCAGATGCATCTACTGAGGCCATAGTGGCTGTTGCCTACCTCAAGGTAAGGGATTCAGCTAATCTAACCCATGTAGGGTTTCTGTTTGGGAAAGCTAAGTTAGCACCCAAGCCTGAACACACAATTCCTAGGCTTGAACTTTGTGGAACTGTGCTAGCTGTAGAGATTGCAGATTTCATACTGCGTGAGCTAGACATTCAGATAGATGACATCAAATTCTACACAGACAGCAAGGTTGTTCTGGGCTACATATACAACCAGACTAAACGTTTCTATGTCTATGTCAGCAACCGTGTAGAAAGAATAAGAAAATCATCTAAACCTGAACAATGGCATTATGTTCCATCTGAAATTAATCCTGCAGATCATGGCACCAGGCCAGTGTCTGTGAGTGCCTTTGTAAATTCTTCTTGGTTAACAGGTCCTGAATTCTTGCTGGCTGATCCAGAAGAAACCACGGCTGACGTCTTCAATCTTCTAGAACCAGACAAAGATCCAGAGGTTCGTCCTGAAGTTAAAACCCTTGTCACCAGAACTGAACAAAGACGTGCCTTGGGCTGTCAACGCTTTGAACGTTTCTCCAAGTGGACAAGGCTGGTACGCACCACCGCGAGGTTAGTTCATATTGCACACTGCTTTCACACGAAGCTCACAGATGCTCACTGTCAAGGTTGGCACATGTGCCAAAGGCTTCTTTCTGTAAAAGACATTGCTGAAGCTGAACTGATCGTAATACGCAGTGTACAACAGGATGTCTTTGGCTCAGAAATCAGACGTATCCGTGACAAGGGGGACATTCCAAAAAACAGTCCAATTGCTAACTTGAACCCATTCATTGACAGTGATGGCACGTTAAGGGTTGGTGGACGCCTAAACAAGGCTAAGTTCAGTGAGCAAGAACAGAATCCTCTCATAATACCAGCTCGCGATCACATCACCACTTTGCTCATACGGCACCACCATGAAAGGGTGAAACACCAAGGTAGACACTTCACAGAGGGAGCCATAAGAGTTGCAGGCCTTTGGATTATAGGAGCAAAAAGACAGATTACAGCTACACTTCACAGCTGTGTTCAGTGCCGCAAACTAAGAGGGAAACATCAGCAACAGCAAATGTCAGATTTGCCAGCTGACAGGTTAAGTACTGACCCACCCTTTACTCATGTTGGTCTGGATGTCTTCGGACCATGGATGGTAACAGCCCGCAGAACACGAGGTGGCCAAGAAAATAGTAGGCGATGGGCAGTGCTGTTCACCTGCATGAGTGTACGTGCAGTACACATTGAAGTAATAGAATCTATGGATGCCTCAAGTTTCATCAATGCTCTAAGACGGTTCCTTGCCATCAGAGGACCAGTCAAGACACTAAGATCCGACTGGAACTAATTTCGTTGGAGCATGTCGAGAGTTACAGCTCAACTCTAGGCCAATACAAGACCTTTTAGCTGAAAGAGGCTGCACATGGATTTTCAATCCTCCTCATTCTTCCCACATGGGTGGTTCATGGGAGAGAATGATAGGAATCATGCGAAAAATACTGGACTCTATGCTCATGGACTTAAACTCCACAAGACTTACCCACGAGATTCTAACCACCTTCCTGGCAGAAGCATCTGCCATAATCAATTCAAGACCACTTGTTCCAGTGTCTACAGATCCAGAGACCCCAACTATCCTTACTCCAGCCACTCTTCTTACCCAGAAGCTTGGGACTGTTCCCGTGCCACCTGGAGACTTTAAATCAGGAAATCTGTGCTACGATCTGTGGAAGCGAGTACAACACCTTGGCAACTGCTTCTGGAATTGTTGGAAGATGGAATATCTTTCTACTCTGCAAGGACGCAGGAAATGGCAGCGCCTGAACCTTAACATCCAAGTTGGAGATCTCGTTCTGCTTAAGGATCAGCAAGCTGAAAGAGTCGAGTGGCCTATGGGACTTATTGTAAAGAGCGTTCCTAGTGATGACGGTAAGGTACGTAAGGTGGAGGTGAAAGTTTCAAGACAAGGGACTGTAAAGACTTTCATCAGACCTATCACGGAACTCATTTTGCTCTTGCCGTTTGGAGGCTGAACTTACTTGGGTATGCTGTTGGATCCTACCTGCGACTTCGAGAAGGAAGTATCTGGAACTTTAGTTGTCACAACTTGAAGCCTTATATTATAGTTGTTGTTGCATTATATGCATGTTCTCCATTATGTCTTTCAGGTTTTCAAGACATCAAGCAAATTGCGCTGTTGTTTATTTGCATAACTACCGTTGTATTATGTAAATAGTGGCATTATCATGCCAGACGGGGAGTGTGCTGCCCCAATAGGGGCATAAAATATGAGATGCATAGCTTCAGTTAATATTAGCATTGTTATATAGATTAGAGTTTATATAGTGTGGTTTGCCTAACTATTTTCTCATAGCTAAATCTATGTGTTATCCTATGCTGCCATCTAGTGGCCCTTTGTTGCAATGCACATGTTTTTTCTGTGATTCTTTATGAGTTACGACATATTTTCAGTGTATGTATGCCCCTCCCTGCTTCCTGTGTGCAGTACTTCCTGTGTCATCGCCTCAGCTAGCAAGCCACATGTAACAAGGACACTCATGTAATCTGCACAGTACGTAGGAAAGGCATCATCTTTTGACCGCACAATACTATCACCATTCATCTGCTGTTCCTGTTATTTGCTGTAACCCTTGAAGTTAAAGAATAAACACCTCTTTTGAATGAATCGGTATTGACGAGTTCAGCTGTCTGACAAGGATTGTCCGCAGTGAGTATTTCTGCTTATTCAGGCCAGGCATAGAGGTCTCAGCAAGAGATATATTGCTATCACAATAATCGGAGTCAGAACACTGCCCCCCACCCCCCCGAAAAATCACGCCCACCAAAAGGCCCCTACATCCATTATTGTATATCATGAGAGGGTGAAAGAGAGAGAGGGAGGGTTGAGGGAAAGGGGGTGAGAGAGGGGGGTGAGTGTAAGAAAAACAGAGTGAGTGTAAAAGAGAGGGGGTGAGTGTAGGACCCCTTTCACACTAAGACATTTTTCAGGCGCCTTTGGGCTAAAAATAGCGCCTGAAAAACGCCTACGCTGCAGTCCCAGTGTGAAAGCCTGAGTGCTTTCACACTGGGGCACTGCCAGGGCATGAAAAAAAGTCCTCCAAGCAGCATCTTTTGGGAGGTGGAGGAGCAGTGTACAAACCGTTCCTGCCCATTGAAATGAATGGCCACCGCTGCTGAAGCGCCTGCAAAGCACTTCGGCAGCAGCACTACATGGGCGCATTTAACCTAGACGCCGAATAGTGCAGCTAAAATTACAGTAAAGTGCTGCTAAAACTAGCAGCGTTTTACCGTCAATGCCCACCCCAGTGTGAAAGCAGCCTATGAGTCAGGGAGTGAATTAGACAGAGGGGGGGAGCTGAGAGACAGAGGGGGAGAGCTGAGAGACAGAGGGGGGGAGCTGAGAGTCAGAGGGGGGGAGCTGAGAGTCAGAGGGAGGGAGCTGAGAGACAGAGGGTAGGTCTGAGAGACAGAGGGTAGGTCTGAGAGACAGAGGGGGGGCTAAAAGAGGGGGGGACTAAGACACATAGGGGGGACTGAGAGACATAGGGGGGACTGAGAGAAAGGGGGGGTGTGTCTGAGAGAGTCTCAGTTTAAAAAAAACAAAAAAGCAGCCCACTGAGCCATCGGCCCACCGGGAAACTCCCTGTAGTCCATATGGCCAGTCTATCCCTGGCTTCATCGGATATCCGATGAAAAAATCTGTCGGATTAGATTCCATCAGATATCCGATTGTGTGTACGAGTCTTAAGACTGCCGTATATTTGGCCATTTTGTCCCAATCTGACTCTGTCAGTTTAGGCCCACTGTAGTTTTTTGGATGATCAATGTGATACTGCATTATGGCATCTTTGACTTACAACAATCTTGCTATCATCATGTAGGTACTATTCCAACGAGTTGCCACATCCTGCTGCAATTTGTGGAACATGACATCTTTCGGCGAAGAGACACTGGAATGGCTGCTCTTCAGTTCAGATGTATTGACTGAGCTGTGCTTGAAATGTCCAACTAAGTGTCGACATTTTGCCACAAGAGGTGATGAGTCAGCTGCCTTCAAACCTGCTAATATGCTAAGTTGAAGACAATGTGCGATACATGGTATGTGACTGTAATCCGTTTGTCCGATAGCAGCAACCATGTTTCGTGCATTGTCCGTTATGATACAGCATATCTCGAAATACGTCGGCGTAAGTGCTTTGTGAATCTGGGCCTAGAAGTTTTCGTTTAGAAATTAAACGCACCTGCCATCTAGTGGACATTTTCCAGTACTACATCTGCTATCCCACCTGGAAAAAAAAAAAAAAAAGCCAATGAAGCCTCTAAATCAGTGGTGGAAACTCAAGATGGTTTCAATGCTACCACAAGAGACCCCACCACAGTATTTATACTTAACCACTTCCATACAGGGCACCTACGCACCTTCCTGCCCAAGCCAATTTTCAGCTTTCAGCACTGTCGCACTTTGAATGGCAATTGCGCGGTCGTGCTACACTGTACCCAAACGAAATTGGCGTCCTTTTTTTCCCACAAATAGAGCTTTCTTTTGGTGGTATTTGATCACCTCTGCGATTTTTTTTTTTGCGCAACAATTAAAAAAAGACTGAACATTTTGAAAAAAAATTACGTTTTTATTTTTTTCTGTAAATTTTTTTGTAAATAAGTAAGATTTCTCTTTCAATTACGGGCACTGATATGGCGGCACTGATGGGCACCGATGAGGTAGTACTGACGGGCACAGATGAGGTGGCACTGATTGGCGGCGCTGGTATGCGGCACTGATGGGCACACATAGGTGGCACTGATGGGCACACATAGGCGGCACTGATGGGCACACATAGGCGGCACTGATGGGCACACATAGGCGGCACTGATGGGCACACATGGGCGGCACTGATGGGCACTCATGGGCGGCACTGATGGGCACTCATGGGCGGCACTGGGCACTCGTAGGTGGCACAGATGGGCACTCATGGGCGGCACTGATGGATAATTATGGGTGGCACAGATGGGCATTGATAGGTGGGCACTGGGCATGGATGGGCACTGTGGGGTGGCACTGATGGACACTGTGGTGTGGCACTGATGGACACTGTGGTGTGGCACTGATGGACACTGTGGGGCGGCACTGATTTACACATGTTGCCAATCAGTGCCCATTTGTGGGCACTGATTGGCATCTTTTTTTTTTTTTTTTTAATTATGTTTATTGGATTTTTCAATATACACGCTTACATGCATTTTCAATAAAGCATTACACATCAAACTTTAGCGTTGAAAAACGCTGACTTAATGTCTAACATAAGTTTAAATAAACAGTTATATTATAAACTTTAATAGAGTTATATAATCAAAGCAGAACTTAAGTAAATGGGGAGAGGAGATGATAAGAAAGAGAAGGGAAAGTTTTTTCCGCATACTGAAATGAATAATTGATACAGTGCATCAGTGGATATATTCTAAAATTTTATTTTGCAATCCGTTGACTAAATACTTCGAAAAGGGAGGTCAACAGTAATCAGAACATTTGATCAGGACTCTAGTAAGGCATGACATTCAGCTGAATTCACAAAGTGTGTCCAACAGGACCATTTATCGAGATATAATCTAGAAGAATCCCTAGATTGATGTATCAATTCTTCCATTTTGGAAATGTGGTTTACCTTGTGTATCCATTCCGGAATGGTAGGTGGGAGACTTTGTTTCCACTTTATTGGGACACAAAGCCGTGCTGCGTTGATGAGGTGTAGAATGATGGTGTCTTTGTAGATGGAGTGGGAGAGGCTAGAAAGGTGAAGTAAGTATTGTCCTGCTGTGAAATCTGGAGAGTAAGTAGTTATTTGTATTATAAGTCTATGTACTCCCTTCCAGAATTCAGCTATTACAGTGCATTCCCACCAAATGTGTAACAAACTTCCCGGCGCTTCCTTACATCGCCAGCAAAGGGGCGATGTATCAGGGTCAAATTTGTGAATGACCAAAGGGGTCTTATACCATCTCGAGTAGATTTTGTATCCGTTTTCCTGTGTACAAATATTCAATGTGCCTTTGTGTAATCGTCTAAAGACGTTTGCCCATTGATCATTCGTCACAGAAATTTGAAGGTCCTTTTCCCAACGAAGGTTTGTGTTGTCTAATTGAGGGTTTATGTCAGAGTTTAAAAGGTTATAAGTGAAGGAAATAAGGTGTCTCTGAGGGGATCCTCTGAGGCAAATTGATTCAAATAGTGTCTTAGGTCTGTACCATCCACTCATAGGATCTAGTCTTTCAAGAAATCTTGTGATCTTAACATAACCGATACTGGAGATGTTGCAATTAGGGTCAGTAGATTGGAAGGTTTCAAAAGACAAAAGGTCATTATTCTTAAAGAAATCTTTAGCCCTGTAGAATGTCATTGGAAGAATAACGGGTGTCGATGCGTTGCTGTCAGGAAGATAAATTTCAGGATTTAGTGTGATCGGGGTAATTGGTCCATACACGGAAGACAATTTCTTCATTTTACATAAGTTCCTGAATAGCTTCAGGGTTGTCCCTACCATGGGATGTGTTTTAGTTATACGAGGAATCTTTTTGGGGTTGATCCACGGTAGGTGCCTTATAGGTGTAATCGAAAAACAGGAAAGTTCCTCCAATGTTATCCAGTCTTTGGATCGAGCATGTACTTGCCAGTCAATTATCTTGGATAGGTGGCTGGCCCAGTAGTATTTGCGCAAATCCGGAACACCGATACCTCCCAGATGCTTTGGTTCCACCAATTTGTCCCATTTTATTCGAGGCTGTTTCCCACCCCATATAAAGTTCACACAAATCTTACGAAATTATGTGAAAAAAGAGCCGGGGATACAAATGGGTAGGGTCTGGAACAGGTATAAAAATCTCGGGAGAATATTCATTTTAATTATGTTTGCTCGGCCAAACCATGAAAATATTCCCTTATCCCATCTTGTCAAGTCAGAGGCTCCTATCCATTCATAAACTGAAGCATCGTAAACACAGTTTACAATGCTCAGTCATATGAATGGACAGAGTCAGTGATCACTGACTCTGTTCATTCACAAAAGGTAGGAGCCGGGTTAAGCGGCTCCTACCGCCACTCTCCATCCTGACAGAGGGGGCGGAGGAGAACACAGATCACAGAGAGGGGAAGCAGCGGCACGGAGGGGGAGAGCAAAACAGAGGACGGCAGCGGCACAGAGGGGGAGAAGAGAGGACAGCAGCGGCACAGAGGGGGAGAACAGAGGACGGCAGTGGCACGGAGGGTGAGAACAGAGGACGGCAGCGGCACGGAGAACAGAGGACGGCAGCGGCACAGAGGGGGAGAACAGAGGACGGCAGCGGCACGGAGGGGGAGAACAGAGGACGGCAGTGGCACGGAGGGGGAGAACAGAGGACGGCAGCGGCGCGGAGGGGGAGAACAGAGGACGGCAGTGGCGCGGAGGGGGAGAACAGAGGACAGCAGCGGCACGGAGGGGGAGAACAGAGGACGGCAGCGGCACGGAGGGGGAGAACAGAGGACGGCAGCGGCACGGAGGGGGAGAACAGAGGACGGCAGTGGCACGGAGAGGGAGAGCAGAACGGCAGCGGCACAAAGGGGGGACACAGGAGCATGGAGGGAGAGTCAGGTATCGGTAAAGTATCGGAGCACAAGTACAAGTACTCGGGGAAATGCTTGGTATCCGTCCCGATACCGATACTAGTATCGGTATCGGGACAACCCTAATACTTACCAGATCTTAAAAGATATTATGAGGCAGCGGTCGTAAAAAGGATAAGGACAAAGGATCAAAGGATCTGGGAAAAAGAATATGGGTCCCAAAACAATATAGGAGTCTCTCTAGGGATACTCCAACAATAACCAAAGAAACCTTCAGAATTTGGGACAGAGTATGTAAAGCTAAAAAATGGCCTTACAACAGTCCTCAGTTGCTCCACACGGGTACGGACTTCTTCCAGCCAGGAAAGGGTGGCGGCCTGTTCCTGAGATGGCCAACTACGGACATATTAAAATTAAAGGACCTACTGAAAGGTAATACCATGTGCCCTTTGTTAGAACTGCAGGAAAGACATGGAGCTACTGCAGGGGATGACTGGAGTATAGACAGGTCCAGCATTTCGTAGACTCATTACCGAAACCCCTGCGTGCTCTGAATGAGATGAACCCATGGGAGAAGCTCATAGACCGGAGGGGTTTAGGTGGACAGGGGATATCGATTATATACGGGATCCTTACCCCGTTAAGGGGCCTGGAGTCATTGAAACTGCTGGACGGTTGGGAACTAGAACTGGATCAAACTATAACTGAGGATAAGAAGAGACAAGTCTTGGACTATGTCCACTCTACTTCAATAGATGTAAAAGTAAAAGAGATGAACTATAAGCTCCTAACTAAATGGTATTATGTTCCAAAGAAACTTCATAGAATAGACAGCGAGACGTCACCCCTATGCTGGCGTGGTTGTGGGTTGGAGGGAACCCATGCCCACATATGGTGGCAGTGCCCACTGATACAGATATTCTGGGGAGAGCTGTATTGGGTCTGATAAAGAAGATACCGGAAAGGAGGTGAAGTGGGATCCCTGGGTTTGTTTGTTCCATAATACGAGGAAATCAAGGAAAAAATATAGAATGTCCCTGGTCCCTTACCTACTGAATGGAGCTAAAGCAGTAATACCCAAGAATTGGAAGAAAAAAATGCTTCATCAGTAGGGGAATGGCTCAGGGAGGTAGACAGATTTGGAGTGATGGAGGAGTTACTGTCAATCCAAAATGAATGTAGGCCAAGAATCGATAAGAGTCTGGAGAGAGTTTAAGGAAACAGAATTTTTTATCAATGCTTTGGGACACTAGGAGGGTATAGATTTTGGTCCTTTCCTATTCCCCCCCCCCCTTTTTTTTTTTCACTGGTCACCTTGTAACTGCACTTTTGGAAAATACTGATTTTAGTATTCTAGATTTTTATACTCAATATATAAATTCACTTTCTTCCCCTCCTTATCTTTATTACTCTGCTCCCCCCCCCTCTTTATGTAGTCTAGGCCCCTACTTATAATTAGGCCTAGATTAGACGCTGACTTAGCAGTAATATAAATTACATATATACAACACTCTACACCAGGGCACCTTAGAGATTACAGATTCTGGTATCTAGATCTTAAACACAATTAAACAATTTTTTTCCCCCTTTTTCTTTAGGCTTAGACCACATTATGCAAGTACTATAGAGAGTTCTGATTCTAGTAATCTAGAGTCTAAACGTATAATATATTATTTTTTCACTTCTAATTTCACTTTTCTTTCTTTTTTTTTTTTTCTCCTTTTCTTTCTTAAATTAATTCATATGTGCTCTTTAGAGAACACAGATTTTAGTATTTTAGATTCTAACACAAATACATAATTTTTTTTTTTTATTTCACTTCTAATTTCACTTTTCTTTCTTTTTTTTCTCTGTCTCTTTTTCTTTCTTAAATAAATTGATACGTGCACTTTAGAGAACACAGATTTTAGTATCTTAGACTCTAATGCCGCGTACACACGATCGGTTCGTCTGATGAAAACGGTCCGGACCGTTTTCATCGGACAAACCGATCGTGTGTGGGCCCCATCGTTTTTTTTTCCCATCGGTGAAAAAACTTAGAACCTGTTTTTAAATTATCTGATGGTTAAAAAAACGATAGAAAAAAACGATCATCTGTGGGGAAATCCATCAGTCAAAAATCCACGCATGCTCAGAATCAAGTCGACGCATACTCGGAAGGATTGAATTTAATTTTTCTCTGCACGTCGTTGTGTTTTTAACTGATGGTGTGTAGGCAAGACTGATGAAAGTCAGCTTCATCGGATATCTGATGAAAAAAATCCATCGGTCCGTTTTCATCGGATGAACAGATCATGTGTACAGGGCATTACACAAATACAGATTTATTTATTTTTTTCTGGCATAGGGTATGATACACAGGTATATTAGAGAATTCTGATTCTAGTAAATCTAGATCAGGGATATGCAATTAGCGGACCTCCAGCTGTTGAAAAACTACAAGTCCCATCATGCCTCTGCCTCTGGGTGTCATGCTCATGGCTGCCAGAGTCTTGCTATGCCTCGTGGGATTTGTAGTTCTGCAACAGCTGGAAGTCCGCTAATTGCAAATCCCCGATCTAGATCTTAAACACATAGGCCCGGATTCAGATAGCACTTACGCCGGCGTATCTCGAGATGCGCGGCGTAAGTGTAAATTTGCGCCATCGTATCTATGCGCCGTACCCACAGAACCAGATACGCCTCAAAATAGGCTTCTTCCTACCGGCGTAACTTTTCTACGTAGGCGCATATTTACGCTGCACGGATCTGCCGCTCCCATGGATTTTGTATTCAAATATGCAAATGAGTGAGATACGCCGATTCAGAAACGTACGTTTGGCCGGCGCAGGCTACGCGGTAAGTGGAAAGTCTGGCGGAAAGTTACCCCTCATAAAGCAGGGGTAACTTTGCACCAGACTTGCACAGGTCAGCTGGAGAGCAGCTACAGCAGCACCGTTACAGACGACCTGAGCAACAACACTTGCAGGACAACACATCTGTATGCCAATATGCCAGGGGCAGCCGTGGTCATAGCACTACTGCGTCGACGGGCACGTAGGAGGGCACGGGAGAGGATATACCGAATGCGCATTGAAGTCTTTGGCATGGGTGAATCAGAGGTGTATCTTCAGATTCAGCCCTGATGCCATCCTGGAATTAGCCAGAACCCTGCATGATGACATCACCAGCAAGACACAACGCGTACATGCAATGCAGCCACTGGTCAAGGTACTGGCAACACTGCATTTCAAAGAACAAGTGGAGTCGTGGCTGGTTTGTCACAATCCATCATGAGCAGATGTGTGCACCAGGTTGTCCCCGCAATCCTCAGACGCCTGTCCCACCACATCATCAGACCCACCCAGGAGCATCTGCGGCAGAAGGCAATGGCAGATTTCTACAGAATTGCCGGATTCCCGCGCACCGTGGGGGCCCTTGATTGCACCCATGTGGCACTACGTCCCCCCCGTGACACAGAGCACATATACTGCAATCGGAAGCATTGGCATTCCATCAACGTACAGGTGATAGCCGATGCCCAATGCCTCATATGGCACGTCCGTGACAAACACCCAGGGGCCAGCCACGACAGTTTCATATACCGTCAAAGCACCATCCCAACAGACTCCATTCCGGAATCCCCAAACCACAGGAGAGAGAAGATACAATGATGCACACGCACGTACCCGTGCAGTGGTGGAACGCACCTTTGGCATCCTGAAGTCCCGTTTCCGATGCCTGGATAAGTCCGGGGGACCCTGTTGTATTCCCCAAACTTCGTGTGCCAGATCATCGGTGCATGTTGCATTCTGCACAACCACGCCATGAGAACGGGCATGGAGATTGACCTACGTGATGACCTGACCCCCCAACCACACAGTCCCCCCCTGCCCGAGGGTACCCCATCTGCTGAGGGAAGAGCAGTCAGGAGATGCCTCGTGGTAGGCTTCTTTACAAGTTAAACACACACATTCATCATGGCGCAAGGAGAATGCACGCATGCACACCACTGTGGTCCCTAGCACACACACCCCACATCCTCATCATGTTGGATTAGCCCAAGTCCACCAATCTGGACTTGTGAGCAGCAACGCCACGACAAGGCTCCAATTATGTTGCTGACCATTCATACACCATTCACACGGGTCGGGGGGATAATTTATCCACAACGACCGAGGGTGACACCCCTTTGCCGGCAGGAGTGTCACCCCCCACATTCACACACCAGTCACACTATAGTCTGCACTACTCCCCGTGTGCAGGGATTAGAAAAAAAAACTCATAATCTGAGTGTAAATAATAAAAACACTCATCACCTGAGTCTAAAAATAAATCACTAAACTCGGCACTTGAGTATAAAATAACATCAGCAAAAAAATCATCGGCCCTGTCGTGGGCTACGTCTGGTGCCTAGGCTCCTGGGGTGCAGTTGCCTGGGGGGAGCCTCAGGTGGGGGGGTGGGGCGTCTGGTGGTGGAACATCCCCCGGTCTCTCCCTGGCTGCCTGGCTGCCCTCCAATGCCACGGCTATCCGGTGGAGGTAGATATTGGTGGCAGCCTGCATCCGCAGCCGGCGGGTGGTGTTGCTGCGCAGGTGGCACCTTGTCTGCCTCCCCTCCTCATGGACAGCAGCTGCCAGGCTCCGGAACCTCAGTCACAAGGCCAGATGTGGTGGCCTGCAGCTCCACCATACAGGTCAGAAGGGCTGCGCCGTTGCCAACACCATCCTGTAGGCTCTCGTTGATGGTTGCATTCTGGCAGCGACAGTGCAGGTAGCCTGGCTCTTGGCCGAGGAGGCCAGGCTCTCTGCAACGCGGTGCAGATCACCCGCTAGGGAACCCATATGGCGGGTCTGCCTGGTCTGGTCCCTCGTCAGATGATCGAGGGACTTCTGGATCGATGATTCTCTGGATCACCCCTTGATTTTCTGGTAGCCTTCCTAGGGGCAGGAGAGGCTTGGGGCCGGCTGGAGGGGATGGCCCTTGAGGGGCTATCCCTGATGGGGATGGTGGCTCTTGAGGGGCTATCCCTGATGGGGATGGTGGCCCTTGAGGGGCTATCCCTGATGGGGATGGTGGCCCTTGAGGGGCTATCCCTGATAGGGGAAGATGTTTGGGAGGGACCAGGTATGGAGGTCTCCTCCACAAGATAGACTGCAGCCTCTATCCCGACGTGCTCCTCCTCCACTTCCTCAAGAGGTGAGGTAGGGGCACTCTCCACCACAGATGGCGTGGGTCGCACATCAGCCGTCATGACGGCCCAGCTCCCTCCTGCACATCTGTGGATGACACAAAACATTCACATGTTGGTGGACCCACACACTTGTCACATATTCCCTTGCCCCCCCACACATGCTACACACCAGAAAGAAGATAAAACACACTTACCTGTCCTCAAGGGCTGTTCCCCAGAATCATAGCCGTCCAGGCCCTCCACCAGCTGCCTATCCAGGCACCTGGCAACGATCATCTCATCTGCCGTCAGGGAGATATTAGCGGCTGGTCCTCCTCCTGTGCCAGTGGCATGCCTCCTGATCGCCACAAGCTTCTCCTTTACCAGTCGCCGCAGATCATTAATTTTCTTCCGAATATGTTTGGGCTCCCTAGCCACCACGCCAAGGGCATTCACCTGTGTTGATCTCCAAATATATTCAGGTTTTCTGGTCCTTGCTAGTGGTGCCTCTCTGTGCCCCGAGAGAGTCTCTGTATTGAGAGAGGCCATCAATAATTATAGCCTTCTCCTGAGGGCTGAAGTTGGTCATTTTGCGGTCCGTCGAAGTCCCTGGTGCAGACATATTTCAAAACAAAAGTACTAGCACCCAAAAATGCTTGTGTACTTTTGCACTTGACGGGCGCATGTCTGGGCGTATTTATGCACTGGGCGTAGGCAGTGGGCCGGCGTATCTTAGGGGTTACGATGGGCGCAGTTGTGCGTTTAGGATACGCCCGACGTATCTCTCTGCAACACGGTCGGACCATCATTTGCATGGGGTGACGCCCACTTACTGCCTTACGCCACCTTTTGCCGTCAAAAATATGTTCCGCTGGTGCATCTTGGTGAGTTATATCTTTTTGAATACAGTACATGCCTCTCCGCGCTGGTCCGGCGTAGTGTAAATAAGATGCGCTACGCCGGCGTAAATATGCGCCAATGTATCTGAATCCGGGCCATAATGTATAATTTCTCCCCTTTCTCTTTTCTCTCTCCCCCTTTTCTTTTCTCTTTCTCTCTTTTCTACACCTACACCATGCACCCTCAGTGCCTTTGACCTCTTTAGTTGGAGAAATCGAATACGGGGAGCTAAATCTCTAGATAAGTCGACTCCTGACGACGTGGTAACATGAAACGTACGTCGAGGCGCCTGGTCACGCAAAATCAACGCACTTCTGGTCCCGCTGGCTCTCCAGATCCGAGAGGTGGGATGCACGCTATCCTGCAAGCTTCCTCAGCGTGGAACCGTCTCTTCACTAAAAATTACAACACTGATTAGCCTCAGTACCGGGGAAAGGCACCAACTAAAGTAAGGGGCCACTTGGCGCTGTCTGATTTTATATATTTTATTAAAAACGTTATTACCCTATGGCGTTTTTTTCTTTATTATGGTTTACTTCATGTGTTATGGAGTCTGGTGGAATCAAGTGAATAAGAGCCGCGCTTGGAATCCATGGCTTTTGCCATATGCTGTTATTGACCTCTTTTAAATTAAATAGGTCAACATCTTGTGGTAAGGTGCCATCCTTGAGCACACCTTTGGTGATTGTTTCGTTTAGAGGATTGGAACTATTCTTCGTGCACAAGTTTTATTATTAACAGCACTTTATTACAGCACTTTATTAATGGACTCATTTGCATTATAATTATTATCAATAGCACTTTATCAATGGAATTTTTGTGCACAATATTAATTCTGACTTTACACTTAGGCCCAGATTCACGTAGGGCGGCGTTACATTGAGCGGGCGTAGCGTATCGTATTTAGGCTACGCCGCCACAACTTAGAGAGGCAAGTGCAGTATTCACAAAGCACTTGCGTCCTAAGTTACGGCGGCGTAGCGTAAATGTGCCGGCGTAAGCGTGCGTAATTCAAATGAAGAGGTGGGCGTGTTTTATGTAAATTAATCATGACCCCACGTAAATGACGCTTCAAACGAACGGCGCATGCGCCGTCTGTGGACGTATCCCAGTGCGCATGCATCGGATAGAATGCCTAAGAAACGACTACGACGCCGACTACAGCCTACGACGTGAACCTAACTTACGCACAGCCCTATTCGCGTATGACTTACGTAAACGACGTAAAAAGATACACTTGTTCCGACGTCCATACCTTGCATGGGCTGTGCCACCTAGAGACCAGCTTTAACTTTACGCCGGCGTATGTCTTACGTAAACGGCGTAACTAATTGCGACGGGCGTACGTACGTTCGTGAATCGGTGTATCTTGCTCATTTACATATTCAACGCGGAAATCAACGCGGAAATCAACGGAAGCGCCACCTAGCGGCCAGCGTTAATATGCACCCCAAGATACGCCGGCGCAGGAGACTTACGCCGCTCGTATCTTGGCCAAATCTATGTGTAACTGATTCTATGAATCAGGCGCATAGTTACGACGGCGGCCATTCAGACTTACGACGGCGTATCTGGAGATACGCCATCGTAAGTCTTTAAGAATCTGAGCCTTAATGTTTATGTTTGTTTAAGTATATGTAAGTATGAATGTTTAAAGTATTTAGGCCCAGATTCACAAAAGAGATACGACGGCGTTTCTCTGAAACGCTGTCGTATCTCTCAGAGTATCTATGCGACTGATTCATAGTCATAATCAGTTACGCATAGATAGCCCTTAGATCCGACAGGTGTAATTGTTTTACACTGTCGGATCTTAGGATGCAATCCCTCGGCCGCCGCTGGGGGGAGTTTGCGTCGTAAACCAGCGTCGGGTATGCAAATTAGTAGTTACGGCGATCCACAACGGTTTTTTCGTGTTCGCTACGTCGCTGCTAGTCTACTTTCCCGTCGCAAAGTTAGTCGTCGTTTTAGGTGCCCTAACTTTACACAGCACACGTATGTGCTGTATAAAGTATGGCCGTCGTTCCCGCGTCGAAATTTAATTTTTTTTTGTTCTTGCGTAAGACGTCCGGGAATACGAACGTACGCTACGCACATCGCCACATCGGGAGCGCGCCTAATTTAAATGTCACATGCCCCTTTGAATTACGCGGGCTTACGCCGGAGGCCGCCGGCGTAAGTTTTCTCGCAAGTGCTTTGTGAATCAGGCACTTGCGATGAAAACTTTCGGCGGTGTAACGTATCTATGATACGTTACGCCGCCGCGATTCTACGTGAATCTGGCCCTTATATACTAATGATATGAAATGTATTGTAATGAAAAGATTCATGCTTCTATTTTTTGCTTCCAAATTGCAAAGACTTCACATAATTCTATGTAAAGTTTCTCAAAATCAAGATTTTTGAGAGTTGTTTGGATATTTTCAGAATGTTGAGGTCAGTTGTAAAATTTCCACTTGTTCCCAAATAATTGTCAGCAGTGTTTTCTCTCTCTGAGCAGTACTGTGACAACAATATGTGCCTGATTTACCAAGCCTTTACTCCATGACTCATGGAGTAAAAGCAGGAGTAGCAGCCGTTTGGCCATTTACTAAAGAAATACGCTGCTAGTGCAGTGTATTTCCCTAGTTACTAATGTGCTCCGTGCGCCCAGGAGAGGGTGCATTGTGCACCAGTACAGACCTGGCGCACGGCACATTAAACTGTAAATTGCGGGGGTTTGGGCGGGAGTTTATTAGGGGGGGAGGTGGGGGGATGCAGGGGAAGTGAAGTGACATGTGTTTTGAAGTGTTTGGCGGGCCGAATTGAAAGGGAAAGTGTTTTTTGAAAACAGATCCCCGTACGCTTGCACAGTGCGCCTGAACCTCGGGAGGTTCATTTGCATACTGGGCATGCGCAGAGAGAAAAGTCAGGGATTCCCGTGCGCCTTGTCAGTACGCCGTGAAAATCTTGGTAAATACCAAGCGGCGTACCCGTGAATGCGCTGCGTGACGCAGCGCACGGGAATCTCCGAGCTGTTTTCAGCCATGAAGGGGAACTCCGCGCCAAATTTCAAACTTGAAATCGGCGCGGGTCCCCCTTCAGGGCTACATTAGGCTCTTAGGCTTGGTCCGGAACGTGAGGGGTTAAACCCGCGCCGATTCGGCGCGGGGGTCCCCCCCAGATCCAAACCAAGCCCTCATCCCAAGCATGCAGTCTGGCCCGGACAGGAATGGGGGCGGGGACGAGCGAGCGCCCCCCCCCCCTCCTGAGCCGTACCAGACCGCATGCCCTCAACATGGGGGAGTGTGTGCTGTGGGGGAGGGGGGCACTGCCCCCCCACCCCACAGCACTCTTGCCCCCATGTCGATAGGGACAAGAGCCTCTTCCCGACAACCCTTGCCATTGGTTGTCGGGGTATGCGGGCGGGGCTAATCGGAATCTGCGAGCTCCCTTTAATAAGTGGGCCCCCAGATGCCGGCCCCCCACCCTATGTGAATGAGTATGGGGTACATCGTACCTCTACCCATTCACCTGGGGGAAATGTAAAGTAAAATAAAACACCACACAGAATAAAATATTTTATTGATCTGTTCCGGAGCCCCCCCTTTCTTCTTTAGCTCTCTTAGAAGGGGGGGTTTCTTCTCTCCCGATCTTCCGCCGGGACCCTGGGCTTCGGTGATTTCTGCCGGGGGAGGGCGCCATCCCTCAGTCCTCTCCGGAGCCTTCCGCCGGATGCCCCCACCCCATTTAAGCTCTTTTTCATTAGGGAGGGGCATCCGGACTTCGGGGTCTTCTGCCGGGGGATGGCGCCTATCCCCCGGTCTTTCCGGTGCCTTCCGCCAGGGTTCCGGTCTTCCTGGTCTTCTGCCGGGGGTGCGCCAACTCCCAGGTCTTTTCTCTTCTGTCTTCTCTGCTCCCTCTTCTACCTGGCTCCCCCGCGGAGCCAGGGCTTTCTTCCGTCTTCTTTCTTCTCTCTTCCTTCTTCTGCCTGTCTCCTCCGGGAGCACAGGGCTTGTCTCCGCTGTCTTCTCCCTTCTCTTCCATTGGATGTTGACACGACGAGGTCCGGCGCTGGAATGCCGTCTGAGCAGTGGGCATGGACTTATATAGGGCAATGCCACCATGTGACCTCAACCCATGTGACATCACATTCCCATCATACCCAGGGAATGTGATGTCACATGGGTTGAGGTCACATGGTGGCATTACCCTATATAAGTCCATGCCCGCCGCTGACACGGCATGTCAGCGCGGAACCTCGTCGTGTCAACATCCAATGGAAGAGAAGGAAAGAAGGAAGAAGACAGCGGAGACAAGCCCTGTGCTCCCGGAGGAGACAGGCAGAAGAAGGAAGAGAGAAGAAAGAAGACGGAAGAAAGCCCTGGCTCCGCGGGGGAGCCAGGCAGAAGAGGGAGCAGAGAAGACAGAAGAGAAAAGACCTGGGAGTTGGCGCACCCCCGGCAGAAAACCGGAACCCTGGCGGAAGGCACCGGAAAGACCGGGGGATAGGCGCCATCCCCCGGCAGAAGACCCCGAAGTCCGGATGCCCCTCCCTAATGAAAAAGAGCTTAAATGGGGTGGGGGGCATCCGGCGGAAGGCTCCGGAGAGGACCGAGGGATGGCGCCCTCCCCCGGCAGAAATCACCGAAGCCCAGGGTCCCGGCGGAAGATCGGGAGAGAAGAAACCCCCCCTTCTAAGAGAGCTAAAGAAGAAAGGGGGGGCTCCGGAGCAGATTAATAAAATATTTTATTCTGTGTGGTGTTTTATTTTACTTTACATTTCCCCCATGTGAATGGGTAGAGGTACGATGTACCCCATACTCATTCACATAGGGTGGGGGGCCGGAATCTGGGGACCCCTTTATTAAAGGGGTCTCTCAGATTCTGATAAGCCCTCCGCCCGCATACCCCGACAACCAACGGCCAGGGTTGTCGGGAAGAGGCTCTTGTCCCTATCGACATGGGGACAAGAGTGCTTTGGGGTGGGGGGGCAGTGCCCCCCTCCCCCACAGCACACACTCCCCCATGTTGAGGGCATGTGGTCTGGTATGGCTCAGGAGGGAGGGGGGCGCTCGCTCGTCCCCACCCCCATTCCTGTCTGACCAGACTGCGTGCCTGGGATAAGGGCTTGGTTTGGATCCTGGGGGGGGACCCCACGCTATTTTTTTTTTGCGCGGGTTTAACCCCTTATGTTCCAGACCAAGCCTAAGAGCCTGGAGGGAACCCACCTTATTTTTTTTGGGGGGGTCTGGAGTTCCCCTTCATGAACAGCGATCTGTCATTTACACATGTCAGTCCCACCCCCCCCTACAGTTAGAACACACCCAGGGAACATATTTAACCCCTCCCTCGCACCTAGTGTTAACCCCTTCCCTGCCAGTGGCATTTTTAGAGTAAGCAATGCATTTTTACAGCACTGATCGCTAGAAAAATGCCAATGGCTCCAAAAAAGTGTTCGATGTGTCCGCCATAATGTCGCAGTACCGATAAAAATCGCTGATCGCAACAATAACTAGTTAAAACAAAAAAAATATATATTTTGTAGACGCTATAACTTTTGCAAAAACCAAACACTAAACGCTATTTGCGATTTTTTGGAACCAAAAAGATGTAGAATACGTATCGGCCTAAACTGATGTTTTTTTTTTTTTTACAATATATATTTTTGGGGATATTTATTATAGCAAAAAGTAAAAATAATTTTTACATATGTGGGCGGGACTTACGCAAGTCCCGCCCACATATATAAACATCGTTCAAACCACACATGTGAGGTATTGACGCGTGCGTTAGAGCGAGAGCAATACTTTTACCACTAGACCTTCTTTGTAACTATAAACTGGTAACCTGAAAAAAAAAGAAAAAGGTCGCCTATGGGGATATTCACGGAATTCATTTTGGCCCCATTGCAGGAGTGTTTCCAATAGTAAAGCGTGACATGTAAGGTATCTATTTACTCAGTGTAACATCATCTTTCACATTATCCCCAAAAATTGGGCTCACTTTTGTGTTTTGTTAATTTTTAACCACTTGAGCCCGGACCATATTTCTGGTCAATGACCGGGCAAGTTTTTGTGATTCGGCACGGCGTCGCTTTAACTGACAATTGCGCAGTCGTGCGACGTGGCTCCCAAACAAAATTGGCAACCTTTTTTTTCCCACAAATAGATTATTAAATGTGCGTGTTTACTTCTGTCTTTAACACCTCCCCTTCAGGCTGGAAAGCATCAGATCAGGGGAAACAAAAAAAAAAAGCTCTCATTCCATTGCAGCTTGGTTCCTACATGTGTGATGAACTGAGCATGCTCAAACACTTAGAACAAAAATATCCTTTCTTTTTAAAAGGTGAAAAACACTCCTTGGATGCTCATAGAGCGTGGTTTGGGTTAATTGCAGGTGTGCCCAATTACAAGCTCACCCAAACTAGAGACTGCAATTTGTTCATGTGATTTCAATTGCTTCATTACTAGCACTGTTATAAAAAGCTTGGATCGATCAGTCCTCAGCTGCCCTCAGAAGGGGCAGGCTGGCAGAAATGCTGTTGCTAAACACAAATGTGGTTTGTTGCATGGGTTTTGTTTTATTTTGCCAATGGTTTTGGTTTATTTTTAAATGATGTTCACTTTGATGTATTTGTCTATGTGGCCTTATTTTATGAAAAATGTGTGAAGCTATGGTTAGTTAGAATTTTGAAATGTATTTTTGTTTGTGTTTGTTTGTTTGTCTTTTTTCGCTTTCCTTGTTTTGTTGACCAATAAAAATTATTTTAAAATTGTTAAGTTTGTCTTTTGTTACTTTTTCATGCTACATATGTTGACAGCTGCAGCTGAAATCGGTTTGGGCCTAACAAATTATGTGTGTCTAAGCTTCTTTCCTGGTGTGTAATCATGAAATGTTTGCCATGTTTATTCTCCATGACTTTAAAGAGAAAACTGGTAATTATTTTATTTTTTCTGCAGTGGTCCTCAGCCCTCAAGTACCCCCGACAGGACATGTTTTGTGGATTTCTCTTATCAAGAATTGCTGTCCAGACTGTATTTTAAAGCACATGTACAAGATGAAGGAAAACCTGCAAACATGGCCTGGGGGGGGGGGGGGTTTGCTATTGGTGGACAGGCTTGACGTACTGATTTACAGCACTGTGCTTAAATCTAGCGCAAGGCAATCCTATTCAAATTGTGGGTGTTTGAGGGAAGCCAAGTGAGTGTTAGAACCCCTGCTTTGTGTTTTTTTATTTTTGTGTTGAGCTTTGTGTCCCTTTTCTTAAAATTGGCTTCACTTCCTGTCACACAGCTGAACAGGAAGTGAGGTTAAAACCCTACCAGTGTCATTTCTTGGGGACACAGGTCAATCTAACTAGTGTCCCCATTAAGCAAATTGCACTCCAGCACTGTTGTGTACACCCCAAATCATGGGTCTTCAAACTACGGCCCTCCAGTTGTTCAGGAACTACAATTCCCGTCATGTCTGTGAATGTCAGTGCATTACAAGGCCTCATGGGATGTGTAGTTCTACAACAGCTGGAGGGCCGTAGTTTGAGGATCCCTGCCCCAAATGATTATTTAGTTTGGGGTTTAGTAAAGGCAAAGCCACTCTGCAGTACAAGCATAGTTGCTGAAAATCAGAGAGGAAGCACTGATGGTTTTAACATCCAATCCTGTAGAAGCAAAGTTGTTTTGTTTTCTTCCTTGCTTTGCACTTGTAGGAGTGGATTTGCCTTTAGTAAATGGACCCCAAAGTCCAAGATCCCTAATAATTTGGGGTGTACACAGCAAAATGCTAGAGTGCAATTTACATAATGGGAAACTATTTAGATTGATCTCTGTGTCCCCAAGAAAATATATTAGTAAGGTTTTACCCTCACTTCCTGTTTGGCTATGTGACAGGAAGTGAATGAATTAGAAAGGGTGAAGACACCTCACAAATGTTGTCACTATCAGGGGTGCAGACATCCCCAAAAAAATTAGCAGATAATACTTATTTGCAAATTAATAATGTTTTAGTTAACATTGGGTGGGGTGCTCTAACACACACATTCCTACATATTAGCAACGCTCTATCCTGGCCTATTGGCATGGTTATATTTTCTTAGGGCTCTCAATAAAACTCTATGAAATTTGTGCTTAAACTAGAACCAGGGGCGGACTGACAACTCATGTGGCCCCTGGGCAATAGAAGATTATGGGGCCCCTCTGGCTTACAGATGACCACCACGCCAGGAGGTAGTGCAGAGGCGGGCAGCTAAAATCTTGGGATATTCACATTAAAAGCATGTCATTTTCGGACATATCAGGGACAGATCTAAAAAAAACACAGATTTTTACATACTGTCCCTGGTTTTACTGAGCCTGGCAACCCCGATGGGGCCCCCTAGTGGCATGGGGCCCTCGGGCAGTGCACGAGTGACTCAATGGTCAGTCCGCCCCTGACAAGAACTATAATCAACAAGTTTTATTTTCTTTAATTTTGGATAGTGAGGAAGGGTTATAGGCCCTGTCAGTTTATTTTGTATTATCTGTGTCCAATTGGGGAGATTTGCCTTCACTTCCTGCCCCATAGCCAAACAGGAAGTGAGAGAAAAACTATGCAAATTAACCACTTCCCGCCCAGCCTATGGCCGATTTACGTCCGGGAAGTGGTTACACAATCCTGACAGGACGTCCTGCAGGATTTCATGCCGCGCGCGCCTGTGGGGGCACGCAGCGCGGTGATCGGTGATGCGGGGTGTCAGTCTGACACCCTGCATCTCCGATCTCGGTAAAGAGTCTCTCACGGAGACAGACGCGAGTATAGGAGAGCCGATCGGCGGCTCTCCTGACAGGGGGCGTTCGCGCTGATTGTTTATCAGCGCAGCCCCCCTCGGATCACCACACTGGACCACCAGGGATGCCCACCCTGGACCACCAGGGTGTGCAAAAAAAAAAAAATATAGAAAAAAAAAAAAAAAAAGCATTAAAAAAAAAGAAAAAAGATGCCAATCAGTGCCCACAAATGGGCACTGACTGGCAACCTGGGAAAATCAGTGCCACCCCACAGTGTCCATCAGTGCCACCCCACAGTGCCCACCTATCTGTGCCCACCTGTGCCACCCATAAGTATCCATCAGTGCCACCCATAAGTGCCGCCCATAAGTATCCATCAGTGCCACCCATAAGTGCCGCCCATGAGTGCCCATCTGTGCCGCCCATGAGTGCCCATCAGTGCCGCCTATGAGTGCCCATCAGTGCCGCATAGCAGCGCCGCCAATCAATGCCACCTCATCTGTGCCCGTCAGTACTACCTCATCGATGTCCATCAGTGCCATCTCATCGGTGCCCATCAGTGCCGCCATATCAGTGCCCGTAATTGAAAGAGAAAAACTTATTTACAAAAAAATTAACCTAAAAAAATAAAAACGTTTTTTTGTTTTAAAATTTGCAGTATTTTTTTAGTTGTTGCGCAAAAAAAAAAAACGCAGAGGTGATCAAATAACAAAAAAAGAAAGCTCTATTTGTGGGGGAAAAAGGACGCCAATTTTGTTTGGGTACAGTGTTGTATGACCGCGCAATTGCCATTCAAAGTGCGACAGTGTTGAAAGCTGAAAATTGGCTTGGGCGGGAAGGTGCGTAAGTGCCTGGTACGGAAGTGGTTAAGGGAATCCAGTGCCCCCCCAGAACTAGTGTGTGGGTCCCCTGAAAATTACTGGGCGGGTCATACAAAAACAGGGTGTGGCTTTGACAGGAAGGGGTGGGTCATTTTTCTATTAGGAGGTGCAGATATGTAGTCAGGCCTAGGGCAGAACAAAACCTAAATATACTACTGCATATTAGGGCTTATTTAGACCGGATCCGATTTACAGCGTGTTTTTATATTGTGGGAGGAAACCCACGCAGGCACAGGGAGAACATGCAAACTCTATGCAGATGCTGTCACGGGCGGGATTCGAACCAACGACTCTTTTGCTGCTAGGTCAAAGTGCTATACACTACACCACTGTGCTGAACGAACATGATTGCAGCTGAAAGCATGAGAACTTTTATTTTTTTTTTCAATACCATGCTTTCCAGCCTTATTGACCCCGCCTCTCTCCATAAAGAGGACCTGTCACACACTAGTCATATTACAAGGGATGTTTACATTCCTTGTAATAGGAAGAAAAGTGATCCAAAATCAAAAAAAGTGTCAAAAAAGTGCAAGAATAAAAATATGAGGTAAAAAAAAAAAAAAAAATTAATAAAATAACGCCCCTGTCCCTAGAAGCTCGCACTCAGAAGCAAATATGCATGTAAGTCCCGCCCACATATGTAAACACCATTCAAACCACACATGTGAGGTATTGACGCGTGCGTTAGAGCGAGAGCAATAATTCTAGCCCTAGACCTCCTCTGTAACTCTGAACTGGTCACCTGTAAAAAAAAAAACAAGCATCGCCTATGGATATTTTTATGTCCCGAAGTTTGGCACCATTCCATGAGTGTGTACAATATTAAAGCGTGACAAGTTAGGTATCTATTTACTCGGTGTAACATCATCTTTAACATTATCCATAAAAATTGGGCTAACTTTACTTTTTTTTTTTTTTTTAATTCATGAACCGTGTTTTTTTTTTGGGCCAAAAAAAAGTCGTTTGAAAAATTATTGCGCAAATACCGTTGGAAATCAAATAAAAAATGACCGCTAACTTTATTCCCTAGGGTGTCTGCTAAAAAATTATATATAATGTTTGGGGGTCCTGATTAATTTCCCAGGAACAAAATATAATTTTTACATGAAGGAGAGAAGTGCCAGAATAGGCGCGGTATGGAAGTGGTTAAAGTGAAATAATAAAAGTGAAATATTCCTTTAAATTTCATACAGGGGGGGAGGGGGGGTACACGCATGTTTCCCGTGCTTAGAACTGTCCCTGTACAAGATGTCATTTCTGAAGTGAAACAAAAAAAAGGAAGTTTAAAGTACTCATGGCTATAAAGAATACAGTCATTGCTCATTAAAAAAAAAAAAAAAAAAGGGGGTCCCTCCAAATTAAATTACCAGGCCCTTCAGGTCTGGAATGGATATTAAGGGGAACCCCGCCGTAAACCCCCCCCCAAAAAATGGCGTGGGGTCCCCCCAAATATCCATACCAGACCCTTCAGGTCTGGTGTGGATTTTAAGGGGAACTCCACCCCAAATTGAAAAAAAAAATGGCGTGGGGTCCCCCCAAATATCCATACCAGACCCTTCAGGTCTGGTGTGGATTTTAAGGGGAACTCCACCCCAAATTGAGAAAAAAAATGGCGTGGAGTCCCCCTAAAAATCCACACCAGACCCTTATCCGAGCACGTTGACCTGGCCGGCCGCAGAAAAGAGGGGGGACAGAGTGCGGCCCCCCCCCCTCTCCTGAACCGCACCAGGCCACATGCCCTCAACATGAGGAGGATGTCCCCATGTTGATGGGGACAAGGGTCTCATCCCCACAACCCTTGCCCGGTGGTTGTGGGGGTATGCGGGCGGGAGGTTTATCAGAATCTGGAAGACCCCTTTAACAAAGGGGACCCCCAGATCCTGACCCCCCCCTGTGTGAAATGGTAATGGGGTATGAAAAATGTCAAAGTGTTAAAAATGACAGTAGCCGGTTTTTGACAAATCTTTTAATAAAATCTTCTTTTCTTCTTTCCTTCGGGTTTCTTCCGCTGCTTCTTTCTTGGGTCTTCTTGTCCACATCTTGCCCGACGTCTTCTTCTATCTTCTCCGTCCGTCTTTCAGCCTTCTGGTCCCGCATCTTGCCCGACGTCTTCTCCTGTCTTCTTCTCCGTCCGTCCGCCAGCCTCCTCGTCCGCATCTTGTGTCTTCTGCGGTCTTCTTCTCGGTCCGCCAGCCTTCTCGTCCGCATCTTGTGTCTTCTCCGGGCACCCAGGGTTTGAATTTGATTTGGCCGCCGTGTTCCCGCTCCTGGGACCCGCCCCCCTCTGACGCCACAAGTAAACTCCTTAGAAGGTCATGTGCGTCAGAGGGGGGCGGGGTCACATGAGTGTGACACGGCGGGAACTTCTTCCCCGGGCGGCGCGATTGAAATTGAATTCCCCCGCTGTGTGACGCTCTGTGACCCCGCCCCCCTCTGACGCACATGACCTTCTAAGGAGTTTACTTGTGGCGTCAGAGGGGGGCGGGTCCCAGGAGCGGGAACACGGCGGCCAATTCAAATTCAAACGCTGGGTCCGGAGAAGACACAAGATGCGGACGAGAAGGCTGGCGGACCGAGAAGAAGACCGCAGAAGACACAAGATGCGGACGAGGAGGCTGGCGGACGGACGGAGAAGAAGACAGGACAAGACAACGGGCAAGATGCGGGACCAGAAGGCTGAAGGACGGACGGAGAAGATAGAAGAAGACGTCGGGCAAGATGTGGACGAGAAGAAAGAAGCAGCGGAAGAAACCCGAAGGAAAGAAGAAAAGAAGATTTTATTAAAAGATTTGTCAAAAACCGGCTACTGTCATTTTTAACACTTTGACATTTTTTTTGGGGTGAAATGGTAGAGGTACAATGTACCCCATTACCATTTCACACAGGGGGGGGTCAGGATCTGGGGGTCCCCTTTGTTAAAGGGGTCTTCCAGATTCTGATAAACCTCCCGCCCGCATACCCCCACAACCACCGGGCAAGGGTTGTGGGGATGAGACCCTTGTCCCCATCAACATGGGGACATCCTCCCCATGTTGAGGGCATGTGGCCTGGTGCGGTTCAGGAGAGAGGGGGGGCCGCACTCTGTCCCCCCCTCTTTTCTGCGGCCGGCCAGGTCAACGTGCTCGGATAAGGGTCTGGTGTGGATTTTTAGGGGGACTCCACGCCATTTTTTTTTTCAATTTGGGGTGGAGTTCCCCTTAAAATCCACACCAGACCTGAAGGGCCTGGAATGGATATTTGCCGGGAACCGCACGTCTTTTTTTTTTTTTGTTTTTTACGGCGGGGTTCCCCTTAATATCCATTCCAGACCTGAAGGGCCTGGTAATTTAATTTGGGGGAACCCCTACACATTTTTTTGTTTGTTTTATGAATGAATCCCTTTAGAATTGTCAGAGCCGACAATTCATTATAGCCGCGTGTGAATTTTTAAATGACTTTTTTCCTTCTGAATGTCATTTTGTGCAGGGGGAGTTCTAAGTGCGGGAAAAATGCGCTATTTCACATGCTGACATTACACCCCCCCTAGGTACGAAATTTAAAGGAATATTTCACTTTTATTGTTTCACTTTAAGAATTATTAATTTCACTGCTCCCGAAAAAACGGCCGTTTAAAAAAATATAAAAAGCATTGATACATGTTCCCTGGGACAGGACTGAGGTCCCCAAACACTTTTTAGGACAAAACTAGCAGATTAGCCTTTAAAATGAACACTTTTGATTTCTCCCATAGACTTCGATAGGGAGTTCGGCGCGGCTTTACATATTACTTTCAATGCGCCGGCTGCTACGCTGGTTCATGCGCCCAATTAAGCCTCCACCCGGAGTACTAATTAACGCATGAACCAGCGCAGCGCACAGAGCATAGTAAATCAGGCCCTATGTTTTCTTGGCAAAGCTCAATATCCTCTAATGCCCCATACACACAATCAGAGTTTCCGATGGCCTAAAATCCGATGGAATTTTTCATCGGAATTCCGTCCAAGCTGTCTTGCATACAGACTGTCAAACAAAATTCCGACCGTCCAAAGCACGGTGACATAAAACCGTATGACAAGCCGAGAAATATTAAGTTCAATGCTTCCGAGCATGCATCGACTTGATTCTGAGCATGCGTGTTTTTTTTTCTCCGTCGAGGTTGCACACAGACGATAGGAATTTCCTATCGTTTTTTTTTCCATTTCTAAACACAGATGGGGAAAAAAAAGTCAGATGGGGCCCACACACGGTTGCCTTTTTTCATCTGAAATTCCGATCGTGTGTACGCGACATAAGGCTATACATGGGTGAACATCTACAGGATTCCAGCAAACATTTGCCCGCCGGGCCTTTTTCCAGCGGGCAAATATTTCTGGGCTTGTTTTAAAACAGCCCGCTGAAATCCTGCCCGCTCGGACATGTCCGAGCGCCCGCCATCCCTCGCATGCGTCGAATCACTTTGACGCATGCGTGGAAGCATTGAACTGGCAGGGCCGCCCACGTCGCGGTGACGGCGCGGACACGCCCCGCGTATTGTTTTATGTGCGGATTTCTGTATGATGGTGAGTACAGCCACCATACAGAAATCCCCGGGCAGACATGTACGGTGAAAACGGTCCGACGGACCGGTTTCATTGTACATGTTTGCTCGTCTGTACCCGGCCTTGGAGGTCTATTTAAATCTAGGCCCTTCAAGGATTAATGGCTGGTTGGTCTTTCATATTGTATCTGTTATTTTTGATTCTGAATCCGCTGACCTGGCCTATATCTGACCTGCCTGTTTATGGCTGCTGCCTGCCTACCTGTGTTACTGACGTTGGCTTGGACTCTTAACCAAGATTTTACCTACCAATTCTGTATCTCATTGCCTTCATGATGACAACCTGCTTGTCTCTGACCTTGAAACTAGACGTGTGTGGTTTGTTTCATTCCAAAATGTAATTCTGACAAATTTTTCATTATCATAATAGTAACGTTATAACAATAGATTGTTATAACAATAGTAACAAATTTAAACAAATCCAAAATAACAAAAAAATATTTCGGATGAAATACGAATTTGAATAGTTTTAAAATCGAATTCGAATTGTTTTCAGTTTGTTTTCAGATTAGAAAATAAAGGAATAGAATAGAAAATAATAGAATAGAAAAGAATATAATAAAAAATAAAACAATAGAATAGAATAGCATAAAAAAGGACAGAATAGAAAATGAAAGAATATACATTCAACTGGATCAACTGCGGGTATATGGGATTGTGTATAGGAATAAATACTGCGCTGGTCAATTCAAACGTAAATGGTATGAGACCAGCCACGAATGAATAAAAAACATGAAAAAATAACAAAATAAAAATAACTGGTGAAAAAGAAAAAAACAAGCTGCTGCAACTCATATGTTAGATGGACATAAATACAAATGGTTGTGAAAAGAGCTGCGCTGCAAAAATGTGAAACAATATCAACGTGACGTTCAAATATAAATAGGTGCTACATGCACAAAACACTGGTGAAATCTGAAAAAAAAACAATGAATAGTGCAAAGTCCATATGAGTGGAGAAATCGCAGAGAAAATCAAAAAGAAGGCAGAAAGTTCTCCAAATGGGTGAAAAGTATCCTGGCAGTATCCCGTGAATCTGTAAGACAGATGATAGTGTCCTCCACCAGTATAACCTAGCTGCTTACCAGATGACTGAAATAATTAAGCATGTAGCCAAGTAAAACCACCGAGACAGTTTCCAGGATCTCCAGGGTACGTTTTTCACTTTCACAGATCAGACCACTCAATCTCCATAGTGTAACCCAAAAGAGAGAAGGCTGACATAGTGTTTTACCATAAAAAAGGTTTTTAATATTAAAAAGTATTGCACTTACAATTAAGCAGTAAAAATCGTGAAGGACGAGCGGACAGTACAGCCGGCCGGCTAACACACGACACGCACGATTTTTACTGCTTAATTGTAAGTGCAATACTTTTTAATATTAAAAACCTTTTTTATGGTAAAACACTATGTCGTGTGTTAGCCGGCCGGCTGTACTGTCCGCTCGTCCTTCCGGGTAGACAGCGCAAATTGTGGTGACGTCAGCACGCCGCTCTTCCCACGACACGCACAATTTTTACTGCTTAATTGTAAGTGCAATACTTCTGACTCCATTTGTTATGAAGAAATTATCCCTTGTGAGACCTCTATGCCTGGCCTGTATAAGATATAATCACTGAGGACAATCCTCATCAGATTGAACTCACCAATACCATTTTTCATCCACAGAGGTGTTTACATTTTAAACATCAGGTTACAGCAGATGACAGGAAACAACAGATGAATAGATTGTGGTATTTATGCGGTCAAAAGATGATATTGTCTGTAGCTTACTATGCAGAATACATGTGTCCTGCTACATATGGCCTGTAGCTGCCTCCATTACACAGGAAGAAAGGGTGGAGCATTACATACAAAGAAAGTGTGTCATACATCAGGGAAAAGACATGGAAAAAACAAGTGCATTACCACAAAGGGTCACTAGATGGCAGCATGTGAACTAACTATAAACATCCATAGAAAATTGTTCAGGGAAACACTCTATATCAGGGGTCTTCAAACTACGGCCCTCCAGGTGTTCAGGAACTACAATTCCTATCATTCCTAGTCATGTCTGTGAATGTCAGAGTTTTGCAATGCCTCATGGGATGTGTAGTTCTACAACAGCTGGAGGGCCGTAGTTTGAGGATCCCTGCTCTATATCAATTCTATGCCTAATTGGGGTGGCACAGTATGGTATAGAAAATAATAGAACAGAGTAAAACATAATAGAATAGAAAATAAAATAACACAAAATTTGAATAGGAAATAAAATTTTTTTGAATAGAATAAAATAGAAAGAATATAACTATCTTCTAAAATTTGATTTTCAAATTCAAATTCAAATTTGAATATAATATAATATAATAGATTCAAATATAAAATAACAGAATATAATTGACCAGAATAGAAAAAGAAAGAATAGAAAAAAACTACTTAATAGAATGGAATAGAAAATAAAAGAATAGAAAATAAAAAAAAACAATAGAATAGAATGGAATATAAAATAAAATAATAGAAAAAAAAAACAATAGAATAGAATGGAATAGAAAGGATATTACAATCATCCAAAATTAGAATTACGAATAGAATAAATTCTGATTGGAATACAATAAAAAAATAGAATAGAAGAGAATCGAATATAATAAAGGAATACAACTAAAAAAACAATTGAATAGAATAGAAATAATATAACCATTTCCCAAAATTCAAATAGAATCAATTCGAATAGAATTGAAAATAACAGATTAGTATAGACTAGAAAATAAAATAAAATTGACTAGAATAGAAAAGAAAATAATAAAATAGAATAGAAAAACAGAATAGAAAATAAATAAATAGAGTATAAAAAAAACAATAGAATATAATGAAATGGAAAAAATATAATCATCATCCAAAATTCTAATTTTGAATAGAATAATTTCGATTTCTAATGGAATTTCGATTTGAATGGAATTCAAATGGGATTGGAATTAGGAAAATTTTTATTAATTGGAATTTGGATAAACAAAAGTAATTCCGAAAGCGAATTAAATGAAATTAACAAAACTAATTTATGTAAATAACAAATAAATAACGAAACAAAACAGATGTTCTCATTCTGAACATGTCTACTTGATACTGCTCGTGATTCCTTGGCTGCGCTTGGCTCTTACTGAACCTGGCTTGTGACTCGGCTCTGTTATTTTCTGGTCTGGGTGACATTGGTGTGTCCTGTATGCTTCTGTTTACCTGACCCCATTGCTGCCAAATTCAAGTCTGGACTTTTGTCACCTGGGGAGATAAGACAGATTGCAAGAAGCCTGGTGTGGACTCTGTTTATTCTGTACCAATGGAAGTACTAGCAAGGTGTACCTAATAAAAGCTCACTGGACTTTTGTCCGGTGACTTCTGCCCATGTGTATGTCAGTCTGTCCAATAGAAGCTGGGAAACCAGCAGCCGACCGACTCCCGATCAGCTCTCTCAGCCAATGAAAGAGAGAGCTGATCGGAGTGTTCTGGCCGGGGGATGTCCCTTTGTCAGAGCACTAGGCATGTGCAAAAGGGAAAATTTCGTTTCGGTTCGTTTTAATTTGTTATTTAATTAATTTCGTTAAGTTAGGTTCGTTACATGTGTTAAATTCGTTTTCGGAACTCGTTCGTTTTCGACCGAATTTCGAAAAATCCGGTCGAATTCGAAAGTATTTCGACCGGATTCGACAACAAATAGTCTCTTTTCGAATATAATTTCGAAATTCGATCGGAATTCGAAAACAAAAAAAAATTCGAATTCCGATCGAATTTCGTCCGCGGGTTTTCGATTCGGAATCGAAAACATTCGTTCGGATTCGGTAAATTCATTAATATTGCAATTCGGGAATTCGTATGCATCCGAATGTCCGAATAATAAAAAATTCGTCCGAATTTCGATTCGGAACGAAACGAAATGCACATGCCTACAGAGCACAACAGCTCAGCGGAGGACATCGATATATACTGACTTTGCATGGTTAGTACAGCGGCTCCCGACTGGAGCTGTCAGATTTTTTTCATCCAACCCTAATGCCCCGTACACACGAGCATTTTTCCCTTTGGAAAAAAAAAACAATGGTTTTCCCGACGGAATTCCTCTCAAGCCTGCCTTGCATATACACGGTCACACAAAAGTCTGGTGAGCTTTTGACTGCCAAGAATGAAGTTCTATGCTTCCGAGAATGCGTCAAATTGTTTCCAGGCATGCGTGGTATTTTTCCCGTCTGAAAAGCATACAAAGAAACGGTTTTCCGCGCTAGGATTTTTTCCTGACGGGAAAAAAGTGATCCTGCTCTCTTTTTTTTTTTCCGGCAGTTTTCCTGTGGGAAAAAGTCAGATGGAGCATACACGGGGTTGAGATTCCCGACGAAAAGCTCTCATCGCAGTTTTTCCGACGGGAAAACCAGTCGTGTGTACGGGGCATCAGGGTTGCATGAATAAAAAAAACTGTGGAGTGTACATAGGTGTGCATAGCCTATTGCATAAGGGTGTGCACCTCAAAGCTCAAACACGTGTGTGCGCATGTGTGTGTGTATCAGTGCCGATCCTGACCTCCCTGGGGCCATAAGCAAAATGACATGTCGCATTAAAGTTGAGAAGCAGGGGGAGGGGGTGTTCTGCTGACTTCTTACCTCTTCTCCCATGCAGCCAGCGAGTTGAGAAGCGGGGTGAGGGGCCAAAAATGAGTTCTCACCAGGTGGGGCCTCTTGTAATTTGAGGGGCCCTCTGCAGCATTGTGGGGCCCTAAGCGGCTTGCATAGTGAGCCTATAGGGCGGATCGGCCCTGGTGTGTATATATATACTATCTCTCTAACTCTCTCTCTTTCTCTCCTCTTTCTCTCTTTTGCTCTCTTGGTCTCTTTCTCTCTCTATCTCTCGCTCTTATTCCCTCTCTCCTTTTTTCATTCACTCTCTATTTCTTTCTCTCTCTCGTTCTCTTTCTCTCTATCTCTCTCTCTCTCTGGTTCTCTCTTTTTTTCTTTCTCTCTCTCTTTGTTTCTCTCTCTTTCTTTCTCTCACTCTTTTTTTCTCGCTCTCGTTCTTTCTCTCGTTCTCTCTCTCTCTCTTTATATATATACAGTGTCATTAGAGCAGCACAGTGGTGTAGTGGTGTAGTGAGTAGCACTTTTGCCTAGCAGCAAAAGGGTCGCTGGTTCGAATCCCGACCAAGACACCATCTGCCTGGAGTTTGCATGTTCTCCCTGTGCCTGTGTGGGTCTCCTCCGGGTACTCCAGTTTCCTCCCACACTCCAAAGACATGCTGGTAGGTAAATTGGATCTTGTCCAAATTGGCCCAGTATATATATGTATATCTGTGTGTATGACTGTGTGTCCCAAGCGTGTCACAATCCTACGGGGTAAAATGACCGCACCAGCCAAGCAGACACTGGCTGGAAAAAGCGCCTAGAGGCGATTCAGTTTGCTTGTGTAGCACTATACAAATCATTCATTCATTCAGTGGGGCAGAGATTGGTGTCTGTACAGCAGTGAATGGTGTCAGTAGTTTTTATTTGTGTTCTTGAACCAAAACATCAAATACATTGGGCTCAATCTACCAAAGGATATTGCATGCAATATTTGGGTCACACGATGCATTTTTTCCAAATATGGTATATATACAATATTGAAAATGTCAGTTCACTATGCCCTTTTATCTGGTATTTACGACAAAAAAACAAACACAGTTGGTAAATACCATGTAAAACAGCGTTAAAATCAATTCACCAAAGTAAATAAATAAATGCATGTGTTAAATAAGTAGTGGTCTAAGCATATGATATTTACATTTCATTTAAAGAAGCAACAATAATATTTGTGAAAATAAATATGACAATAAATTCAACAGTAATGGTTTTTTAATTTAAAAATAAATAAATTATACAGAGTAATCAAAATACCACACTGATAGTGAACTGTCTGGTCAGGCTGTAAAGTAAGCCGCACTGCTGTCATGCTGGTAATCACTGACAGAAACCCGTTTTGGCGCTGACACTTGTGAAGCCCGCCCTCTGGGATGTCATCTTCTGATGGGGTGTGACCGTAATAAAATGCGTTTTGGGGAGGATTCCCCTTTCCTCAGCCATAGGCTAAGCAGAGGGGAATCCTCCTAGAAATGCATTCTGTGCATCTGTGTGATGCGTTTTTTAGTCTTGACCGTAATGAGATAAGAAAGCAGGATACATTTCATTAATGGTTCACACAGGGCCAACCCATCTTACAGCGCGACTTTGCAAGGCGATTTGGAGGCGACTTCAGTGCAACTTCAGCGTGACTTTGAGCAACTTACAACGCGACTTGAAGTTGCCGCCAGGACAGGCGACTTTGGCTTGTTTTCCTTCAGTTAGTGCTGGTTCACACTACAGCGACTTGGGATCCGACTTGTCAGACCTCAAGGCGCCCCAAGTCGCTTGACATCAGTAATCCCATGTTAGGCAATGAGAGCCGTCTTAATGTACAATACGCTAATAGTCACCCCGACTTCAGAAAAGGTTCCTGTACTACTTCAAGGCAACTTCTAGCCAACTTGTACCCATAGATTTCAATGGAAGTTGCCTTCAAAGTTGGATCTCCATCTTAACTGAAGCAACTTTACAGGTGAAGAAAATAGTTTACTACAGAGCTGATTATTGTTTGATTGGCGACAGCCAAAGTCGCCTGTCCTGGAGGCAACTTTAAGTCGCGTTGTACGTCCTCCAAGTCGCGCTGAAGTCGCCTTGCAAAGTCACGATGTAAGTCGGGTTGCCCCTGTGTGAACCGGCTCTTAAGATGGAGATCCGACTTTGGAGGCAACTTCCATTGAAATCTATGGGTACAAGTTGCCTAGAAGTCTCCTTGAAGTAGTACAGGAACCTTTTCTGAAGTCGGAGCAAGTAGTGTACATTAAACTGGATGTAAACCCAAATATATATTATTTTTTTTTGTCACAATGTACAGTATAAGATTTCGTATCATCTGTGCCCAGTCTTGCCACACAGAGTTAACTTTTATTGTTCAGTGAAATAAAACAGACTTACAGAGAAAAAACTTAGTCCGATCCTCCCCCTTGCTGTGAATGACAGGTTATTTACATATCTCATGCACTAGCCTGGAGACAAGCATTATTTTTTAAATCCCACCCCCACTCCTTTTCTGAAGTCATGTGGTTACTTTTCTGGATTTTGACTGGATGTTAGTGATCATAACAGAATTTAGTGCACATCACAACTCCACCCATAGAGCTCCAGACAACAGACCCACCCACAGAATCTGCAGTTTTTCAGTTCTTATAACAGACAGAGGGGAGACATTTGACAGGTAAGGATACATGCAGGAGGCATGTATATCCTTATAGATCAGCACTATGGCAGTAGTTTAGAAAGGATGAGGGTGGGTTTACACCCACTTTAAGACAACTCTCATTCACTTCAATGGAATTTCTTATGTCCAGTGACTTGGGGCGACTTGAGGTCTGACAAGTCGGAACCCAAGTCGCTGTAGTGTGAACCGGCACTAAGGAGCAGCAATAATATTTGTGAATATAAATATAGTGTAATACATTAAACCATAATTTATTAAGTGAAAATAAAAACATAAATTATGCAAAGTAATCAAAATACCACGTTTGTTATGCTTGTGCGAATAATGCCCGGGGAGCCATCCCACTTGTGATGGGTGGAATTGTGGTGCGCCGGGGAGGGCACTCAGCTGAAACGTAGACGGCTCTTTTCAAGCCTGGGCTAGTGGATTAGTTATCCATTTATAATGGAAAAAGGATGGTCAACTTGGTTAATCCTCTAATTGGCAAGGGCTTACACTTTGCGTCATGGAATTTAAATAGTTAAAATAGTAGTAATAGCAGCTGCGAACATGTTTTACCATTTCAGGGAGGTTGGGGGTGGAGAGTAGTGGAAGGTTGGTGAATAATCTCTAGGCTGAATGAGTTGTCAGTGGCTGGGTAAGCAGTAGATCAGGGACATCTCTTATATCTCCATAAAGGGCAACTGTCACTTGTCAAATAATAATAATAAAAAAAAATAGTTAAATATATTGGAATAAATAGAAATTATCAAAAATACTCCCTGCACGTGCGCACATACACATGCACAAACAAATACGAGCAGATGTGACGAACGTACTTAAAAGTCTATTGTGCGACACATATTAAAATCATTTTTGGGCTATCATTTACTGTAGGTTTATCTATAATCTGATGAGCTGTAAAAGTTTTTAATGTGTAACCAGGGCTTTTTTTCTCAGTGAGAAGGTGCGGGAACTCCTCCCCCCTTCCGAGTCACCCCTTGACTCCGCCCCCTACCCACCCCTGAGCACCGTTCCTTGGGTCCAACCCTTACCCACCTCCCAGTACTGCTCCTTTTAGAGAATACAGAACCAAGTATTTTATATGGAATCTGTTAATGATAACAAGAAAGGCAGTAAAATAGATCTAGCAACAATAGACAGCCCAGCGACAATAGATCCCCTCCAGCAACAACGAATACCCAACAGCCAGCATCAATGAATAAGCACTTTGTGTGAAACCCGTTTGCTGAACAGTTTAAATTCCTTGTGTCTCATGTTTTTTAAACAGTTGACTCTACAATAAACCAACACATTTTTCTTCATCTCTGGATGTGCCGGTTTTTCTCTTTGTTGCATGGATTTCCAGATTGCTGACCTCAGCAGACACCCTGTGTAGTTGCCACATTTAATTTGCAGACAGCCTTGGAGCGGTGTACTTCCCTTTTCCAGCATCAATGGACCCTTCAGCAGCCAGCAACATTAGACCCCTCCCTCAACAGTAGATCCCCCCGGCAATGAGTGACCCCTGCAACATAAAACCCACCCCCCAGCAACAATAGACCTCCCTGCATAAAAAGATTCCACCCAGCAACAAGATTCTCCAGCAGCTAGCATCAATAGACCCTCCAGCAACCAGCTACAAAGACCCCTCCCTTCAACAGTAGACCCCCCCCCCCAGCAATGAGTGACCCCTTCAACATAAACCCACCCCCAGCAACAATTGACCCCCCTGCAAAAAAAGATTCCACACAGCAACAAGATTCCCCAGCAGCTAGCATCAATAGACCCTACAACAAGTAGCTACAAAGACCCCTCCCTCAAAAGTAGATCCCTCCCAGCAATGATTGACCCCCCTGCAACATAAGACCCACACCAGCAACAATAGATCCCCCATGAGCAACAGACATTCTCCCCAGCAACAGTAGACCTTCCTACTCCAGAAAAATAGAGTCCTCAACAGCCAGCATCAATAGACTCTCCAGAACACCCCATCACCCCTTGCCATTCAGTTCTGGAGGTGGCGGAACTGCGTTCCCCCACTTTCCTGCTGAAAAAAAGCAAATTTGGCAATGTGAGTTTTTCACTGTTTTGCAAACATGCGATTTTAAAGCCTTACATATTTGGCATTAACTTAAAGTGGAAGTAAACTCTCTCCCATCTATTTAGCACATATAAATCAGCATTAAAAGCATTATTAACCATTGTACTCAGATGTCAGTGTCACCTTACTTG
>NC_053491.1:440621673-440651673 GCF_905171775.1 Rana temporaria
CTTAAAGCCCCTTAACCCCCCTGGTGGTATGATTATGTCAGATTTTTGATGCTGAAAGCGGTACCATTATTTTGCATGGAAATTTGGTGTTTTATATTGTAGGCCTGCAATTCTTAGAAATAACTCACTTAAATCTGCCCAAACAAGAGTCTAGTAGACATCACAGGTATGATAAAGTTTGAAACACAAAATCATAAATTATAATATAATAAATAACTATAAATTAATATAACAAATAATAATATAATTATAATAAAAATTATTCAATAATGTAAAAAACACTGAAATTTCTAAGTTGCAGAATTGTCGCTGTCATTACTTTCAGTGTTTGATGACAAATTTCCCCACAAATCGCTATTGCTCAATTCTGCAAGTGTTCTAATTTATTATCGCTGTTTTCTAGCTGCTCTAAAAGCACTTTTGACGTAAACGGACACTTTTGTTTGCTATGGACAATCTCCAGTTTCCAGACAGAAAGAACAGTTTTTATAATGTAAAACTGCATGCAGGACACTGGACAGACCACTAGGGACAAAGGGGATGTGTAATTATTTGATACAGTACTGTAATTTGTAAGATTACAGTGTACTGTATCTATACTGTGTTTTTTACTTTTTTAATTTGGCGCCGAATTCCGTCCCCGTGCGTCTCAACGCTCGGTAAAGGAGCTCGGCACTCAACAGTGATTAAAAACCACCAAGAGAAAGCTCTATTTATGTGAAAAAAAGGACAACATTTTCATATGGGTACAGTGTTGTATGACTGAGTAATTGTCATTCAAAATGTGAGAGCACTGAAAGCTGAAAATTGGTCTGGTTATTAACCTGCTGAGCGGTATTCCCGAGTCTGGCTTGGGGTTACCACTTTTGGTAGTGAAAATTTACCCCGAGCCAGACTTGGGAATATCGTTCAGCAGGTTAATAACCAGACCAATTTTCAGCTTTCGGCGCTCTCACATTTTGAATGACAATTACTCAGTCATACAACACTGTACCCATATGTACCACACTTATGTATGACCACAATTATGTAGTCACACAACGCTGTACCCATATGAAAATGTTGTCCTTTTTTTCACACAAATAGAGCATTCTTTTGGTGGTATTTAATCACAGTTTTTGGCGCTATAAAAGAAAAAAGACTGAAAATTCTGTAAAAAAAATAAATGTCTTTGTTTCTATTAAAACAATTAGCACATTAGTAATTTGTTTTCATAAATGTTGGCCAAAATTTATACTTCTACATATCTTTGGTAAAAATAAGTACAAATTTGTGTATATTATTTGGTCTTTGTGAAACTTATAGTCCACAACCTATGGTGCCAATATCTGAAAATTGATCACATCTGAAGTACTGAAGGTCTATCTCATTTCTTGAGACCCTAACATGCCAGAAAAGTACAAATACCCCCCAAAAATGACCCCTTTTTGGAAAGAAGACATTTCAAGGTATTTAGAAAGAGGCATGGTGAGTTTTTTTAAGTTGTCATTTTTTCCCACAATTCTTTGCAAAATCAAGATTTTCTTTCTTTAATTTTTTTTTACAAAATTGTCATATTAGCAGGTTATTTCTCACACACAGCATATGCATACCACAAATTACACCCCAAAACACATTCTGCTATTCCTCCTGAGTATGGCGATACCACATGTGTGAGACTTTTACACAGCGTGGCCACATACAGAGGCCCAACATGCAGGGAGCACCTTTAGGCGTTCTGGAGCACCCAAGCCAATTCTGCCATTTCTCTCCAACATAAAAATCATCATTTATTTGCTAGAAAATTACATAGAACCCCAAAACATTATATATGTTTTTTTTAGCACAGACCCTAGAGAATACAATGGCGGTCATTGCAACTTTTTATCTTGCACAGTATTTGCACAGCAATTTTTCGAACGTGTTTATAAAAAAAAAAAAAAACGGTAAATTTAGCCCAAGTTATTGCATAATATGAAAGATGAAGTTACGCCGAGTAAATAGATACTTAACATTTCACCCTTCAAAATTGCAAACGCTTGTGGAATGGCGCCAAACTTCGCTACTTAAAAATCACCATAGTTGACGCTTTAAATATTTTTACTGGTTACATCTTTTTAGTTACAGAGGAGGTCTAGGGCCAAAATGATTGTTCTCGCTCCAACGTTCGCAGTGATACCTCACATGTGTGGTTTGAATACCGTTTTCATATGTGGGTGGGACTTACGTATGCGTTTGCTTCTGTATGCGAGCACACAGGGACAGGGCATTTAAAAAAAAAATATGTATTGTTAATTTTACTTTATTTATTTTAGTTTGACACTCCCCCCCCCCAAAAAAAAAAAAATTTTGGATCACTTTTATTCCTATTACAAGGAATGTAAACTTCCCTTGTAATAGGAATATGGCATGACAGGTCCTATTTACAGTGAAATATGGGGTCAATAAGACCCACATCTCACCTCTAGGCTGGGAAGCCTGAAAAAAAAAAAAAAGAACGACCCTGGCTTCAATCATAGCGGTGAGTCGGTAGACGCACCGGAGGGCGCCAGGAGGGGGGACGTCCCCTCTCGCCTCCTGTAAAATTGATCAAGCGGTGGAACAGCCGCTATAATAATTCTTATGGTATAGGGGATCGCCGGCTGAAAAAACTGATATCTGAATGATGCCTGTAACTGCAGGCATCATTCAGATATCCCCGCACAAATTTCGTTTTTCTAAAGTTCGTTCGGACTATTTTTCGCATAGTGTATGGCCAGCATTATAATGGATAATGGGTGGAGTGACAGCTCAATGCACAGGTATTGTAATTGGAACTCTGTAGGGGGTAAATGTACCTCCCCACCCTCATTCCAATAATCAATTCAAAACGCTGCATATCTTTGAACACAAGAGGATAGATGTGTTAAACTCTCAGCTTACCTGACTAGCATTCGACCTACAGTCATCTTGACATCCAGGTTAACTGGCAACATACACACTCAACAAATACCGTACACAGGAATAGTATTACAGAGTTCATCTAAAAAAAAAACACCATACGTGACTTGTAAAGTCAATTTTACAGCAGGGATTATTATTATATTATCTATTGTAGTAGTGTAATTTAATACACTAAACTGAATAGTAGTTATTGTGATCAAGGGCACAGTATATAGTTCAAGTTTTACCAAACCCACAACAGTAAAATCAGTCTATATATGCATTAAATCATGCTCGTTATACTCACTGTGGAACCTAAAGGGTTAATCCTGCACATTGTGTAAAAAGGCTGTTTGATCCCGTCTTCTCTGGTCCTCCCCTTTTTTTTACTGTTCCCAATCCATCTCCTAATGCAGGGATATGCAATTAGCGGACCTCCAGCTGTTGCAAAACTACAAGTCCACTCGGAACTCAAAACTACATTATTAAATGAAATAACAACAATAAATCTAAATCAATTAGCAGTGGAAACACTAAACTTCATCAACAAAGCGTTACTACAGACTGCAGACAAAATCGCTCTGAAACGCAGAACGCTCATCCGAAAAAAAAACTCTGGTTGGTTCAATGACGCTCTCACATTATTGAAGCAAGAACGCAGAAGAGCAGAAGGCGCCTGGAGAAGAAAGCCAACTATGGAAAACCACACAATTTATAAATTAATCACTAATGCCCTGTACACACGATCGGTTCATCCGATGAAAACGGTCTGATGGATTTTTTCATCAGATATCCGATGAAGCTGACTTTCATCAGTCTTGCCTACACACCATTAGTTAAAAAAACGATCGTGTCAGAACGCGGTGACGTAAAACACAAACGACGTGCTGAGAAAAATTAAGTTCAATGCTTCCGAGCATGCGTCGACTTGATTCTGAGCATGCGTTGATTTTTAACCAATGGATTTCCCCACAGACGATCGTTTTTTTCTATCGTTTTTTTAACCATCAGATAATTTTAAAACAGGTTCTAAGTTTTTTCACCGATGAGGAAAAAAACTGATGGGGCCCACACACGATCGGTTCGTCTGATGAAAACGGTCCATCGTGTGTACGCGGCATTACAAATAGCACAAAGAAATCTTCAAAGCAAAAAAATAACATTTCTCAAACATCCTCGCAAAAGCCCAGAACCGGCCCCGTGAGCTCTTCAACTTAGTCGCCCAAACCATGAATCCAGCCTGCCTAGAGGCTCTGAAATATAAAACACAAGATTTTTGCAATGAATTATCAGATTTTTTCATCAATAAAATCGAACAAATCCGTGAAACAATTCAGCAAAATAAAATCACAAACCCCTTCCCTACAAATCAAAAAGGCAATATTAATACAAATATGCCTCAATCAATAAAATTTAAACTGAAGCCAATTTCCATCGACACCACCAAAAATATCATCGGTAGCCTGCGTGACAGTACAGCGCCTAATGACATCATCCCCACAAAACTGCTGAAAGAATGTGCCGAGATTTTGGCACCCGCAATCTCGCACCTTATAAACCAATCATTTAAGGAAGGCATGGTGCCGACCTCCCTAAAACAAGGCATAATAAAACCCATTCTAAAAAAACAACCTCGACCCGAAGGACCCAAACCACCGTCGACTGATAACCGGTCTTCTCCAAGATTATTGAGAAAGCTGTAGTACAACAGATACAACACCATTTAGACACCCACAAACTACTGGACCCACTACAATCGGGTTTCCGTCCAGGTGGATCACAAAATGTTGCTGACTCGGCTCACAGAAGTAGCTAGAGTCGCAGTCTCTGATCTACCCTGGTTCTCATCATTCCTGGAAAATCGATCCCAGACAGTGAAACTGGGACCCTTCACCTCTGAAGCATGTACTCTGACATGTGGAGTCCCTCAAAGGTCGCCCCTGACACCCATGCTATTCAATATCTACCTTTGCCCTCTCCTCAAAATTATCAGTAACCAGGATCTACTCTACCACTCCTACGCTGACGACACTCAGCTCTACTTTCGTATAAACAACAAAAAGGACCAATACCTCGGACTACAAAAATGCCTCACTTTGATAGACAACTGGATGACGGAGAGTCACCCTAAACTCAATGGATCAAAAACAGTACTCCTTCTGCTCCACGCAAACAAAAAGAGACTTGCTAGAACGACATTGACACCCCCGCCCATATTGGGACAGACCATTACCCCCAGCACCAAAGTCAAAAGTCTCGGAGTCATTTTTGACTCCGACATGACAATGGATGCACAAATTCCCACCATCTTCTGCGTCTGCTACGAAGACTCGTTCCTTTCATCCCGGAAAAAGACACCGCAGTAGTGGTGGGAACAATAATCAACTCCAGGCTCGACTATGCAAACTCCCTCTACCTCGGACTCCCAAAATACCAGATTGCCCGTCTACAAGTCATCCAGAACACGGCGGCACGACTGGTAACAGGAAAAAACCCCTGGGAATCAATTACCCCCTCCCTGAGGTCCCTCCATTGGCTGGCCGTAAAGGCCCGAGTCACATTCAAGGCCCTCTGCCTGACGCACAAATGTGTACAAGGAACCGCCCCAATATTTATGCGAGAAAATAAAATACCACAACCCCAATCGCGTTCTTCGATCCACTAACCAAAATCTACTACAAATCCCAAGGCCAGATACAAGTCCAAAGGAGAACGAAGATTTGCAGTCCAAGGACCTCCACTGTGGAACGCTTTACCAACTAATATCCGAATGGAAGAGAATCACCAGGCCTTCAGGAAAAAACTCAAGACCCATTTTTTCTGAAGGCTAAATAGAAGGAAATGGATACCAAGCACCTTGAGGCGATTCAGTTCGCATTTGTAGCGCTATATAAGTTATTCACTCACTCACTCACTCATCATGCCCCTGCCTCTGGGTGCCATGCTTGTGGATGTCAGAGTCTTGCTATGCCTCATGGGACTTGTAGTTCTGCAACAGCTGGAGGTCCGCTAATTTCATATCTATGTCCTAATAGTATAGAGCCTTAGGAGTCCCTCTGCACATGCTCATATTTTTTTTTCTGGATGGATGCACATGCAGACATCGCGGCCGCCAGGCACTCGCATCGGCATCTCAGCGATGCGGCGAGCGCGCGCGCGCCTCCGCCGGACGCGCGCGCGCCCGCGCCGCTGGCTGCGCGCGCAGGCCGTAAAAACACGGCCTCCCAGAGATGTAGAGCCACCCTGCCGCCGTACAAAGTCGTACGGCCGTCGGGAAGTGGTTAAAATAACAAACATGTCATACTTACCGTATTTATCGCGGTATAACGCGTTCCCGCGTATACCGCGCACCCCTAAAGATGCCCCGAATCCTGTGGAAAAAAAGTTTGTTTTGTACTTACAGTTTTGGTGTCTTGCGCGGCGTCCATCGGCGGCCTTGTCGGGTCCGGCGTCCTTCTGCGGCTTCGGGTGTCCTCTTCGGCGGGCCCGGCGTCCTTCTGCGGCTTCGGGTGTCCTTCTGCGGCTTCGGGTATCCTTCTGCGGCAGGTCCTGTGTCCTCTTTGGCGGGTCCGGCGTCCTTCTGCGGCGTCCTCGCGTCCTCCCTGCTCGTTTCCCGCGCCGAGTTTGAATACTGCGCCGACATATACAGAGCACAGTACACTCGTGTATTGTCGGCAATGCTCGGCTACCCACTCTGACGTCCTGTACGTCCAGGACGTGACCACGGAAGGAGCCGAGACTGCCCGACTATACCCGAGTGTACTGCGCTCGGTATATGTTGGCGCAGTATTCAAAACTCGGCGCGGGAAAGCGGGTATCGGCGTATACCGTGCACCCACGATTTTGCCCTGATTTTCAGGGCAAAAAAGTGCGCGGTATACGCCGATAAATACGGTACCTCCACTGTGCAGTTCATTTTGCACAGAGTGGCCTTGATCCTCCTTTTCTGGGGTCCCACAGTGGCTCTCATGGCTCCTCCCCGCATTAGATTACCCCCTCTGGGAAGCTCTCTCCCGAGGGGGTTACCTTGCAGGCGCACTCCTGTGTCATACACTCGGCATCCATAGACACAGAGTGTATGACTCGGCCTCGTCCCCCGGCACCCGCGTCATTGGATTTGATTGACAGCAGCGGGAGCCAAGAGCTGGGCTGCTATCAATCTATCCAATCAATGCCAGGACTCTGTGGAGAAGAGGAAGCCAGGGATGTGCCGAGCAGGTGAACTGGCTCAGGTAAGTAAAACAGGGGGGCCCGTGATTGCCAGGTGTTTTTTCACTTTAACCTGCTGAGCGGTATTCCCGAGTGTGGCTCGGGGTGAATTTTCATACCAAAAGCGGTATCCCCGAGCCACACTCGGGATTGCATCGCAGGATCCATGTAGAGGTTACTTACCTTGTCCCTGGATCCTGTGATGTCTCCCCACTGGGATCTGCGAGCCACCATGTCTCGCTCGATTCACAGTGCCGAGCTCCGTTCCCTGCGAGCGTTGCGACGCACGGGGACGGAGTTTGGCTCCAAATTCAAAAAGTAAAAAACACAGTACACATACAGTATACTGTATCAAATAAATACACAACCCCCTTGTCCCTAGTGGTCTGTCCAGTGTCCTGCATGCAGTTTTATATTATAAATACTTTTCTTTCTGCCTGAAAACTGGAGAAAACAGCGATAATAAGTTAGAATCACTTGCAGAATTGAGCGATAGCGATTTGTGGGGAAGTTCATCATCAAACACTGAAAGTAATGACAGCGACAATTCTGCAACTGAGCAAATTTCAGTGTTTTTGATTTGATTACATTATTGAATAATTCTTCTTCTTATTATATTATTATTTGTTATAATTATTTATAGTTATTTATTATATTATAATTTATGATTGTGTGCTTCAAACTTTATCATACCCGGGATGTCTACTAGACTCTTGTTTGGGCAGATTTAAGTGATTTATTCCTAAGAATTACAGGCCTGCAATATAAAATGCCAAATTTCCATGCAAAATAATGGTACTGCTTTCAGCATCAAAAATCTGACATAATCATACCGCCAGGGAGGTTATTGCATAGGATGCATTAAGGTGAAAAAACACGAACCTTTACAACCTCTTTAAAGGGATTGTAAAGTTTTGTTTTTCTCTTAGTTAAAAATAGCAAACATGTTATACTTACCTGCTCTGTGTAGTAATTTTGCACAGAGCTGCCTCCTCTTCTCGTGTCCCTCTGCTGTACTCCTGGCCCATCCCTCCTGCTGAGTGCCCCCAAAGCAAGCAGCTTGCTATGGGGGCACCTGAGCCGAGCCACAGCTCCCTGTGTCCATTCAGACATGGAGACACGACCTGGGCCGCCTTTTCTCTCATTGGCTGACTGACTTTAATTGACAGCAATGGGAGCCAATGGTGCTGCGCCCATCAGTAATGCCTGTCAGTGCCCTTCACAGATGCCAATTAGTGCCCATTAATAATGACTGTCAGTACTTCCTCATGATTGCTGCATATTAGTGTCCATGAGAGCCAACCATCAGTGCCCATGAGTGCCACCTATCAATGCCACCTATCAGTGCTGCCTAGCAGTACCCATAAATTCTACATTTTAGTGCCTCCTCATCAGTGCCTGTTAGTGTCACCTTATCAGTGCCAGCCCATCAGTGCCCTTCAGAGCAGCCTCATCAGTGCCCATCAGTGAAGGAGAAAACAATATTTTATAACAAAAACATTTTTAGTTTGATTAGCAAAAAAATTAAAACCCATTAGTGATCAAATACCACTAAAAGAAAGCGCCATTTGTTGGAAGAGAATGATAAAAATGTTGTTTGGGTACAGTGTTGCATGACCGCACAATTGTCATTCAAAGTGTGACAGTGCTGAAAGCTGAAAATTGTCCTTTGGCAGGAAGGGGGAAAGTGCCCAGTATTGAAGTGGTTAAACAACTGATTGGTTGCAGACATACATAGTTATTTATTCAGCTGAACTATAGCTTATTTAGGCTGGGTTCACACTACTACACTACTTTCATCCTACTTTGCTCTGTGTTCAATGTTTCCCTATGAGAGCGTCTTGTAGCGTCCTACACAAGTCGGTCCGACTTTGAAAATGCTCCCTGTACTACTTTTGGTCCTACATTGATTCTACTTCAGGCCCATTGAATATCATTGAAGTCGGACCAAAGTAGTATCCTGTTCATGAAAGTAGGATGGATGTAGGACCAATGTAGGATAAATGTAGGACCAATGTAGCAGAGCAAAGTAGGATGAAAGTAGTGTAGTAGTGTGAACCCAGCCTGAGAGCCTGTGTCGATGGGAATTTTTGCAGATGGCATTAGCTTGATATCAATTTGGAAAGATCCTGAGCTCATTTATAATTAATCAACAGGTGCATTTAACTTGCAGTTGATCCCCCTTCTCAACTGCATTTGATGCAAACAGGTTTTACCTATCCCATAATCCTGTCTGGAAATGCGAAGCCCCCCTTGAAGTGAACAAAAGTCTGTCGACCCAAATAGTCAATCATTGTAACAGTTGAGAGGGAGGTATTTATATTTTATTTGTTTAGAACATCTATTGCAGCCAGAGAGATTCATTTTTATGAGGTACAACTGACGAGAATCGCATTTGTGAGGTCAGGCACTGATGTTGGATGAGAAGGCCTGGCTCGCAGTCTTCACTCTAATTTATCCCAAAGGTGTTCTATCGGTTTAAAGTCAGAACCCACTCATTCATGTCTTTATGGACCTTGTTTGTGCAATAGTGCGCAGTCATCATGGAACAAGAATGAAAGGAAAAGGGGAATGGCAGCCTCTAGCCCCCCTTTTCCTCATGGGAAAGTGGCGGGAGAAGGGTTTAGATGGTTCCCTTTTGGAGCCTGTCGCTCTCAGGGAGTTTTTGGCGGGCTCACAGTTCTGAGGGGATAAGGTATAGTGACCTCTCTGTGACCTGTGAAAGCCCGCTCAAAATACAGGTTCAAATTCAGGTCATCTCTCTGGCCCAGGGAAAAGCCAGCGCAAATTGGGTTCAAACTAGTTAGATCTGGCAGGAGTTAGGGCTATATAAAGCGGGTTCCGTTGGAGAGGGCTCAGTCGCTTCAGAGGCCAGAAGAACTGTGGTGTTCTCCCCCCCACCCCCCCCCCCTGTTTTATTATGTTGCGGTTGTTGTTATGTGGTTGGGTCACCTTTGCGTCTTGTAAAGGGGGACAAGCTTTAATTTTATGATTATATTTTATAATAAATAAAGTTTTTTATAAAAAAAAAGAGAAATTACCCGCGGCCTTTAAAGCGGTTGTAAACCGCATAAACAATTTTTTTTTTCAAACCTGCAAGGCAAAAGGCATAATCAGCTACTATGCACCGCATACTAGCTGATTATGAAATACTTACCTCGGAACGAGGTGAAGAACACTTACCTGGTCCACGCCGAGCGAGATGTCATCTTGCTCCGGCGTGTCTTCCGGGTATCGCCGCTCCAGCGTTGTGATTGGCTGGAGCGGCGATGACGTCACTCCCGGCAAGCGTCGGCGGCTGCCGGTCCTTTTCGCCGTGGATTCCCTCCTGCGCATGCGCCGCTGCAATCAGCGGCGCATTGCGAGGGGAATATCTCCTAAACCGTACAGGTTTAGGAGATATTCTTTATACCTACAGGTAAGCCTTATTATAGGCTTACCTGTAGGTAAAAGTGAAAAAGTGGGTTTACAACCACTTTAATATCCAATGAGTTGTCTGCTGTCAATTTCTTTCTATTTAAGGTTTTTAAGTGAATTTTATTTATTTACCGTCTACTTTCCCATGGGCCATCCCCAAACTGTTCCCACAAAGTTGGAAGCATAAAGTTGTCCAAAATGTCTTAGCATGCTGATGCCTTAAAGCGGATGTCCGCTGAAAAAAAAAATATTAAAAGCCAGCAGCTACAAATACTGCAGCTGCTGACTTTTAGTATTAGGACACTTACCTGTCCTGGAGTCCAGCGCCGTTCGCAGCAGAGGACGAGCGATCGCTCGTCACTCTGCTACCCCCCCGCCATCCTTGGTGAAATAACCAGGAAGTGAAGCGCTCTGGCTTCACTGCCCAGTTCACTGCCCGGTTCCCTACAGCGCATGCCAAGTCTTGCTACGCCTGCCAATTGGCTCCCGCTGTGTTCTGGGAGCCGAGTGTTCCCAGAACACAATGGGGGGGGGGCGGTGACGTCATGCCCGCAGTTTACCCGAGACTGTGTGGCCGGAAGTGGGTGCAAATACCTGTCTTTAGACAGGTATCTGCACCCCCTCCCCCCTGAAAGGTGTCAAATGTGACACCGGAGGGGGGGAGGGTTCCGATCAGCAGGAGTTCCCCTTTAGGGTGGAGCTCCGCTTTAAGTGTTCCCTCCACTAAACTAAGTGGCCAAGCCCAACTCCTGAAAAACAACCCCACACCATAATCCCCTCTCCACCAAATGATTTGGACCAGTACATAAAGCAAGGTCCATAAAGACATGGATGAGTGAGTTTGGGGTGGAGGGACTTGACTGGTCTGCACAGTTTGGGGATGGCCCCTTCCTGTTCCATCATGACTGTGTGTTAGTGCACAAAGCAAGGTCCATAAAGACATGGAAAAATGGGGAAAACCACGCTAAAAGTACTAAAACAGGAAAAAACAACTATAACACAAATTACAGTATATACAATATGGGAGCTGCAATTGGCATGTAAACAATCGGTACAAGGGCAAAAATAATAAAAATCGCACTACCCCTTAACCAAGTGAAAACAAAATCAAAAATCACCAAGTTAAGAGTGTCAAAGGAACAAAAACAATAATATATAGATGTGTAACCAATGACTTATGATGACATGTCAAGTGTGTCACTGTTAAATGAATAAATAGTGAAAAACATCAGTTGCCATAAAACTCACATACCAAACAATAGTCATGTGCCAATAGTGATAAGTTGCAGAAAACACAAAAATGGCATAGAAGTCAGTATATATGAATACTATATTAAAAAATATTCAAAATTATAGTCCATAAATGCTATATCAATATATGCTTTACACCCGTGTTCTGTGCCAAGATCCAAATTCTGATGTAAAAGCGTGTCCAAACAAAAAGTGATGAATCCTCCACCAGTGAATGATGGCTCCTTACCTACTTGCCCTGATCCCTTATGACAGGGGATCGTTAAGCGCGTGTAATCAGAAGTCTCACTCCCACAATGCAGATCAGGAAAAATCTATCTTAAATCAGTGGATCTCATCCAGTGTGAAGTTGCAAATCACCAGTATAAGTACCCAACATGAAAAAGATAATAACAGCTCCGCATAGTGCATTAAAAGTATAAAAAAAAATTATTAGAAAAAGTTGTATTGCACTTACAACATAGCAGAAAAACAATGTCTTAATCTGGTGTGCCGGCCGGTACACAAGTTCCAGACACCCGTCCTGCTGGGGGATCGTATTGTAGCTAGAGGTGACGACAGCGCACCGCTCCGCCCTACGCCCGTTTCGTAATATCTTACTTCTTCCAGGGGCCATAAAGAAATGGATGAGCGTGTCGTGCCCTCAACCCCATAGAACACCTTTGGGATGAATTAGAGCGGAGACTGCGAGCCAGGCCTTCTCGCCCACATCAGTGCCTGACCTCACAAATGCTCTTCTGGAAGAACGATCAAACATTCCCATAGACACACTCCTAAACCTTGTGGACAGCCTTCCCCAAAAAGTTGAAGCTGTTAAAGCTGCAAAAGGTGGACCAAATCAATATTGAACACTACGGACTAAGACTGGGATGCCATTATAATTCATGTGCATGTAAAGGCAGGCGTCCCAAAACTTTTGGTAATATCGTGTTTGTGCACACACCGAATCAAGTACAACTTCATGCTCGCCAAGACCACAATAAAGCAAGTTCTGTGATGCAGCACAAAAAAGTAAAAAAATGTATTTGTAATTGTGAGAGAGAGGGGGCTGGGGCCTGGTGCAAACATTTTTTTTTAGGGTGAATGTCTGCTTTAACAGCAGAGAATAGTATGGCTAGCGTCTGATAGACCCAGCACAGGCATCTCTACTAAGCTAAAGTAAAAACTTCAGTAGAAATTTTTATTAAAATTAAATTACCGTGCCCAGAATTGGGCTTTAAAGCACTGACCAGTTTTAACAGCGTTACTTTTTGTATGAGCCCTGAAGCAGAACCAGGGGAGGGCTGGCAGTCATAGGCCTGGAGGGCAAGTCCAGTCAAGTGGCCCTGAGGCCCCGTACACACGTCCGAGAAACTCGACGGGCAAAACACATCGTTTTGCTCGTCGAGTTCCTTGTGAAGCCGCCGGGATCTCGGCGAGCCAACTTTTCCCATTGACTAACGAGAAAATAGAGAACATGTTCTCTTTTTGGCCCGACGAGGTCCTCGCCGATTTCTTCGGCGAAAAGTGTACACACAACCGGTTTTCTCGGCAGAATACGTCTCCCATCGAGTTTCTGGCTGAATTCTGCCGAGAAACTCGTCGTGTGTACGGGGCCATAGAGCCGATGGGGACAAAGTGATGGATCGGGGAAAACAGTCTAAGGCAGCCCTCAAAAAATCCACTTACCTGCTCGCTTTTAAGGGCTGACGAGGAAGGGCTGCCTGGGAGCGGGGGAGCACCACCGCAGAGGGGGAAGAGAGAGCTGCCCGGGTGTTTAGAGCGCAGCGCGGGGAACACATGATAACAGTTTTCATTTTAATTGCAATGTATGAACAGAAGATCAGTAATTTCCCCATGTCAGTCCACCCCCCCTACAGTTAGAACACACCCAGGGAACATACTTAACCCATTCCCCGCCCCCTTGTGTTAACCCCTTCACTGCCATTTTTTATAGTACTCCAATGCATTTTTATAGCACTGATAGCTATAAAAATGCCAATGGTCCAAAAAACGTGTCAAAAGTGTCCGAAGTGTCTGCCATAATGTCGCAGTACCGAAAAAAAATCGCTGATCGGCGCCATTACTAGTAAAAAAATAATATTAATAAAAATGCCATAAAAATACCCCCTATTTTGTAAACGCTATAACTTTTGCGCAAACCAATCAATAAATGCTCTTTGCGATTTTTTTTTTTTACGAAGAATATGTAGAATACGTATCGGCCTAAACTGAGGAAAGAAAAGTTTTTTTATATATTTTTGGGGGATATTTATTATAGCAAAAAGAAAAAAATATTTTTTTTTTCAAAATTGTCGCTCTATTTCTGTTTATAGCGCAAAAACTAAAAACCGCAGAGGTGATCAAATACCACCAAAAGAAAACTCTATTTGTGGGGGAAAAAAGGCGCCAATTTTGTTTGGGAACCACGTCGCACAACCGCGCAATTGTCAGTTAAAGCGACGCAGTGCCGAATCGCAAAAAGTGCTCTGGTCTTTGACCAGCAATATGGTCCGGGGGTTAAGTGGTTAAGCTACTTTCACACTGAGGCGCTTTTCAGGAGCTTTCACTCTAAAAAAAAAAGCGCCTGAAAAGCTCACAAAAAACGATTTCTATTAAAATCAATGAATGTTTTCACACTGGGGCAGTGCACTGGCAGGGGGGTGAAAAAAACATCCCTCCCCATTGAAATTAATGGAATAATCTTCAAAAATGCCTAAAAAGCTCTTCAGTGTTTTACTGGCAGTTTAGAAGCGCCTCAGTGTGAAATGAAAGATTTTCTGAATTTTATTTTATTTATTCACCCAATTATGATGTGATTCTAAATGAATTGTGTTATGTTTATGTACATTCACTTGAATTAGCACCGACCTTTTATATTATATTTTAATTTAATTATCTTTAACGACTAACCTTTGACCTGTCGATCACTTTTTAAAACATCACTGCTACTTTGACAGAAACAATAGTCATCTGACCTAGCCATAGACAGGGAAGTAAAACAAAACAAAAAATAACATCCTTAGCTTAGGAGTTGACAGACAGAATTTACTTCCTCCTTGGAGATCCCTTCAATCCAGTCATTACAAGTTTAAGAATGAAACTGCCCTACCCTACGGCTACGCAGGTGAATGTCCTTGTAACTAATCTCTTAACTAAACTAATATCCATGTTTTTAAGAGTTTTCTACGGAGCAGGAAGTGCTTATCTATCAATTAACTTCAGTATAACCAGCCTGTCAGGTTTTTTTTCCTGCAATCTCACGGAACTAAAAAAATTTTTTGCCTCTCCTTCTTTCCCGGTATCTTATCTCTCACTCCCACTCCATTCCTTCATTCGCAATAAACAGCATGGATGGATGATTTTCTCCTGCCGGCTATTGTATTCCGACAGCCAGCACCTATGAATGTCAGAATACCCAAACACCAGCTGTGTCTGATTGGATGCAGCCACTGTTTGGTCAACAATTTTTCACCTGGTTCATTTGGGTTTTAGATCGAAGGATGTCAGGTAGGAGGATACCAACAGCTCCATGGCAAATGAAGACCGCAGCAGGTTGGCACCCAGAAGATTCTGGCACCAGTGAGGAGTAGGTTGACTACATTTCCAAACTACCATTCAGGGACCCCCCCCCCTTTCTCAAAAATCAGTTTGTGCTGTAACGAATCACAGCACAGTGATTGGACACAAGAGGCGGGATTTATGATTTCTCCAATCACAAGCAGGGGGTGGGGATTGTGATCCTCCAGGCATTCCCGGCAAGGGCAAGTACTGTCAGTGAGTAAAGCAGTGATGTGGTGGCCTTTTTTGGGGCATCAGATTGGCCCGGGGGGGTAGCTGTGTCAGTTTCATTCCGGGACACTGTATTGTCCCAAATTCCAATCCGGGACACGTGGTCACCCTAGTGAGGAGGGACAGCAGACTGTTGAAGGATAGGTAAGTCGTTAAGCTAGGGTTGCCACCTCATCCCTTTAAACTGAACACATATTATCCACTTAAGACCCAGACCAAAATGCAGCTAAAGGACCTTGCCCCTTTTTGCGATTCGGCACTGCATCGCTTTAACTGACAATTGCGCGGTCGTGCGACGTGGCTCTCAAACAAAATTGGCGTCCTTTTTTCCCCCACAAATAGAGCTTTCTTTTAGTGGTATTTGATCACCTCTACGGTTTTTATTTTTTGCGCTATAAACAAAAATAGAGCGACAATTTTGAAAAAAATGCAATATTTAAGTATATAAGTATAAGTATAATAAATATCCCCCAAAAATATATAAAAACATTTTTTTTACTCAGTTTAGGCTGATACGTATTCTTCTACCTATTTTTGGTAAAAAAAATCGCAATAAGCGTTTATCGGTTGGTTTGCGCAAAATTTATAGCGTTTACAAAATAGGGGATAGTTTTATTGCATTTTTATTAAAAAAAAATGTTTTACTACTAATGGCGGCGATCAGCGATTTTTTTCGTGACTGCAACATAATGGCGGACACTTCAGACAATTTTGACACATTTTTGAGACCATTGTCATTTTCACAGCAAAAAATGCATTTAAAATGCATTGTTTATTGTGAAAATGACAGTTGCAGTTTGGGAGTTAACCACAGGGGGCGCTGATGGGGTTATGTGTTCCCTGAAGTGTGTTTACAACTGTAGGGGGGTGTGGCTGTAGGTGTGATGTCATCGATTGTGTCCCCCTATAAAAGGGATGACACGATCAATGCAGTGAAGAACGGGGAAGCCGTGTTTACACACGGCTCTCCCCGTTCTTCAGCTCCGGGGACCGATCGCGGGACTCCAGTGTCAATCGGGCCCGCGGGTCCCACGGTCTAGGAGCTGCCTTAAGTGGTTAATTGCACAGGTTCTAAAGCTAATTTAATGCAGGTAAGGCACTAAGAGAGTTTAATTACCACCTTAATCAGCCACAGTGTCATTAATATATGTTCCGGCTTAAAGGGATGAGTTGGCAACCCTAAAGCCTCGTACACATGATCGGATTTCCATCGGACAAATCTTTTTGTCCGAAGGGCGTTGGCCGTGAACTTGTTCTGCATACAGACGGCAGAACTTTTTCAGCCAACATTCACAAAACGATGTGTTTTTTCTGCTCTTTAGCGCCACCCTTTGGGCAACTTCTGCTAATGCTGTCTTATGGTTAGCACTGGTTCGGACTGTACACAGGATCGGATAATCCGACGGAACAAATTTGTTGTTGGACAATTTGTGAGCATGGCTATCCAACATTTGTTGTCGGAAACTCCGACAACAACTGTCCGATGGAGCGTACAGACGGTCGGATTATCCAACAAAACCCTTTCATCGCACAATTGCTGTCGGAATATCCGATCATGTGTACGGGCCTTTAGTTTAGCTCCACTTTAATAGAAACACCGGGGGTTGGGATTCGCCCAAATTAAAGAGGTTTAGACCCCTTTTACACTGCTGCGACTTGAAAGTTGCTTTTCCTTTATATTGGCTTTTGGAATTTACAAATGCATACATTTAGAGATCAGATGAAAGATTTAGGGCTGGGAAACACTTTTGGATAGATAAAGTGCATTTTATATACAACTGTATAGATCATACTAAAATGAGGGACAAATGAGGAGAAAGAAGGGACAGAGGGACATTGCTCCAAATCAGGAACAGTTGGGAGTTATGCGTACAGAACGTCTCTGTTCTGTGAGGAAAGACAGATCGTGAGTTCCAAATAGCTGTCAAATAGTCAGTCCCATCCCCCTTCAGTTAGAAACCTAGGGAACACAATTAACCCCTTGATCGCCCCCTATTGTTAACCCCTTCCCTGCCAGTGACATTTTTACAATAATCTGTGCAAATTGTTTAGCATTGATCTCTGTATAAGTGTCAATGGTCCCAAAAATGTGTCATAAGTATCCGATGTGTTCGCCATAATGTCGCAGTCCCAATAAAAATTGCAGATCGCCGCCATCACTAGTAAAAAATAGAAATGCTGTAAATCTATCCCCTATTTTGTAGACGCTATAACTTTTGCGCAAACCAATCAATATACGCTTATTGCGATTTTTATCACCAAAAATATGTAGAATACATATCGGCCTAAACTGAGAAAAAAAAACGCTTTTTAAAAGAGAAAATTGGGGATATTTATCCACTTGACCACCAGGCACGTAAACACACTTAATAACCAGACCAATTTTCAGCTTTCGGTGCTCTCACAATTTGAATGACAATTACTCAGTCATACAACATTGTACCCAAATGAAATTGTTGTCCTTTTTTTCACACATAGAGAGCTTTCTTTTGGTGGTATTTAATCACCGTTGGGTTTTTTATTTTTTGAGCTATAAGAGAAAAAAGACTGAAAATTCTGTAAAAAAAAAATGAATTTTTCTTTGTTTCTGTTATAAAATTTAGCAAATTTTGTATTTTTCTTCATTCTTTTGCATAATGTGAAAGATGAAGTTACGCCGAGTAAATAGATACTTAACATGTCACCCTTCAAAATTGCACATGCTCGTGGAATGGTGCCAAACTTCGCTACTTAAAAATCCCCAGAGGCGACGTTGCAGGGTATTGTGGGGTATTGCAGAGTATTGTGGGGTATTGCAGAGTAGTGTGGGGTATTTCAGAGTATTGTGGGGTATTTCAGAGTATTGTGGGGTATTGCAGAGTATTGTGGGGTATTGCAGAGTATTGCACAGTAGAGTAGTCTTAGTATTAGGGGAAGGGATGGCTGAGCAGGGATGGATGGCTGGATCTGTGACTGCATTTGTCACAGATCCAGCCCACAGCACTCGTGCTGCATCCGCTCTCTCCCCTCTCCTCTCACACTGTACCGTTCGGGGTACAGAGAGGGGAGGGAGGAACCGGCGTCATCACATGACGCCGGTTTGTTTACAAGTGATCGCTCCGTCCAATGACGGAGGTAAACCGCCGCTATCACCCGGCGGTCACGGACATTCCCGTGTGCACGCCCCAGGGGGCGTGCGGGAGCGCGATTCTGGGAGGACGTCCATGGACGTCCTCCCAGAGTTAAGGAACCGCCTTGTAGACGTATATCGTCTATAGGGCGGCGAGTAAGCGGTTATTATAGCAAAAAGTACAAAATATTGTGTTTTTCCAAAATTAACACTTTTTTTGTTTATAGCGCTAAAAAATAAAAATTCAAATCGCAGAGGCGATCAAATACCATCAAAAGAAAGCTCTATTTGTCGGGAAAAAAGGACGTCAAATTTGTTTGGCTACAACGTCGCACGACCGTGCAATTGTCAGTTAAAGCGACACAGTGCCGAATCGCAAAACATGGCCTGGTCATTGGGCAGCCAATTCTTCCGGGGGTGAAGTGGTTAAAGTTCATGTGCGTGTAAAGGCAGGCATTCCAATACTTTTAACAATGTCGTGTATATGGTACTGCATTGATCGTTATGAGCAGGAGAATTTAATTTGGGTTAGTCTTAAGCCTCGTACACACGATCAGTCCATCCGATGAGAACGGTCTGAAGGACCGCTGTCATCGGTTACCCGATGAAGCTGACTGATGGTCCGTCGCGCCTACACACCATCGGTTGAAAAACTGATTGTGTCAGAACGCGGTGACGTAAAACACAACGATGTGCTGAAAAAAACGAAGTTCAATACTTCCAAGCATGCGTCGACTTGATTCTGAGCATGCGTGGATTTTTAATCGATGCTTGTGCCTACTAACGATCGTTTTTTTTCCCATCGGTTAGAAATTCATCGGTTAAATTTAAAGCAAGTCGGCTTTTTTTTAACCGATGGTTAAATAACCTATGGGGCCCACACACGATCGGTTTTGACCGCTGAAAACGGTCCATCAGATCGTGTGTACGAAGCCTTAGTCTGGTGGTAGGTGATAGCAAGAATTATACAGCTACATTTGAAAAACATTATGGGCCAGATTCACATAGACGGGTGCATCTTTAGTTAGGCGTAGCGCATCTCATATGCGCTACGCCAACGTAACATTGAGAGGCAAGTACTGTATTCACAAAGCACTTGCTCCCATATGTACGCTGGCGTAACGTAAATGGGCCGGCGTAAGACCGCGTAATTCAAAGTAGCAAGGCAGTGGGCGTGTTGTATTCAAATGAATCGTGACCCCCATGTGAATGCATGGCCGAACGAACGGCGCATGGGCGCGCATGCTCAGAATCACGTCGCAAATACTCCGTACGATACGACGTCACAATGCGTACGACGTGAAACCTCACTTACGCCCAGCCCCATTCACGTACGACTTACATAAATGACGTACAAGCCAACGGCAGTTCCGATGTCAATACCTTGCATGGGCTGCGCCACCTATAGAGGTGTTTTATCTTTACGCCTGCGTATGTTTTACGTAAAGAGCGTAGCTTACTGCGATGGGCGTACGTACGTTCGTGAATCGGCGTATCTAGCTCATTTGCATATTCAACGCGTAAATCAACGGAAGCGCCCCTTGCGACCAGCGTAAATATGCACCTAAGATATGACGGCGTAGGAGACTTATGTCTGTCGTATCTTGGCCAAATTCAGGCGTATCTGGTTTCCAGAATACGCTTAAAGATACGACGGCGCACATTCGGACTTACGACGGCATATCTACTGATATGCCGTCGTAATTCTCTCTGAATCTGGCCCTATGATTTTATTTACTATTTTCCTAATGCATAACACTTAGCATGTGCCAAAGTGGAAAAACTATTCAGGCATTAAGATCTGTTTTATCCTCCATCATGAAGGGTTTAACCACTTCCATACCGTAGGACGTCATATGACGTCCTGGACTTCAGTGGGGGATATCTGAATGATGCCTGCAGCTACAGGCATCATTCAGATACCTTTTTTTTCAGGCGGCGATTCTGTGCACCATAAGAATAATCGCTTGATCATTCTTACAGGCGGCGGCAGGGTACTCCCCCCTCCCGCCGCTATCCAGTGCTTCTCCGGGCTCTCCCGTGCCATCGGAGGCCCGGAGAACGAATCGGCCATCGCCAAATGAAGAGCATAGAGATAACCGGTGACCAGATAGTCACCGGTCATCTCTATGACCGCCAGAGGCTGATCGCGACGTTATGACATCATGCCCAGGTACCCAGAAGTAAATAAAGCCGCAATCGCGGCTGAAAGCATGAGATCAGTGAATTGTTTTCCCCAATCTCATGCTTTCCAGCCTGGAGGAGAGATGCGGGGTCTTATTCACCCTGCATCTCTCCATAAAGAGGACCTGTCACACAGGGCCATCTAAATAGCATCATGGGCCCCTGGGCAAAGTAATGCACTGGTGCCGCTTTCAGCTTGCCCCAATTTACGCTCCTATTTTCAAGAAATACAGTAAAAATAGTTGATAGAATTAAGCATATATTCATTAGGACTTTCAATAAAACAGATTTTACAAAAAGGAAAACATTCTATAAACCAAAGGCTAGTCAACACAAAGGGCAGAGTACAGGGAAAGGGGGAGGGGGGGGAGTCAGGAGGGCACAGTATGGATCCTGGGAAGCTTCCCGGGACATGACCATATCGGGACAGTTTAGTAAAAAGCGTGACCGTCCCAGCAAATCCGGGACAGTTGGCAAGTATGATGTAATGCACGATTATTGTGGGGGCCCCCATGTAGTGCCCAGGAGTGCCCTTGCATTAAGATGGCCCTGCTGTCACACACTATTCCTATTACAAGGGATGTTTGCCTTCCTTGTAATAGGAATAAAAGTGATAAAAAAAAAGTGTAAAAAAAATAAAATAAGTAAAAAATAAATAAATATATATATATATAAATACATTTAAACGCCCCTTGTACCCAGTAAGCGCGAACGCGCATGTAAGTCCCGCCCACATATGTAAACGCCGTTCAAACGACATGTGAGGTAACGCTGCGTGCGTTAGAGTGAGAGCAATAATTCTAGCACTAGACCTCCTCTGTAAATCTAAACTGGTAACCTGTAAAAAAAATGAAAGCATCGCCTATAGAGATTTTTAAGTACCGAACTTTGGCGCCATTCCATGAGTGTGCGCAATTTTAAAGCGTGACAAGTTAGGTATCTATTTACTTGGCGTAACATCATCTTTCACATTATATAAAAAAATTGGGCTAACTTTACTGTTTTGTTATTTTTTTATTCATTAAACAGTTTTTTTTTTCCAAAAAAAGGCGTTTGAAAAATGATTGCGCAAATACCGTGCGAGATAAAAAGTTGCAATGACTGCCACTTTATTCCCTAGGGTGTCTGCTAAAAAAATATATATAATGTTTGGGGGTTCCGAGTAATTTTCGAGCAAAAAAAATATATGATTTTTACATGAAGGAGAGAAGTGCCAAAATAGGCGGGGTAGGGAAGTGGTTAAAGACAAACAATGGTGATTAGCCCATTAGCCCACCTTGTACTTATCCAAAAAATATATAATATGACACGTAAAGCATGGTCATGTTATAAGAATGTAGGTGACACATTGACTCAAAAGAAGGAAGGGTGGGAAACTGAGAGTGAACAATAAACAGGGAATGAGGACACTATATACTGGAAATGTAACAAAAGGAGAGAGGACAAAAAAAAAAAAAAAAGAGAACATGAAAGAGGAAATAGGGAGGAGATTGTAAACTCTGCAGGGACTTATGTAAATGCACCATATATATGTAAAGTGCTGTGTAAATTGACAGCGCTACATAAGTACCTGTAATAAATACATAACACAAGCGATGTGGATGCAGGGATCTCCCCCACCATGCTAATTGTATTCTGACAGTGGGGGCTCCCCCTTATCAGAATACACAGATCAGTACTGCCGCTACTGGCAGCAAATGCTAATTGAATGCTGTTTTTTAAAGTTGTTTGGCTGGCCTTTGGCCTTTTAAGGTTTATAATCAGCTGTTACATGATCGGAAAACTCCAGATCGCAAGCAGTGATCGGGAGCTTTTCGTTAGCCACCGGTAACTGTGCCGAGAGTGCGCAGGGTGCACAATAACCACCTTTTCACTCTCCTTTCCACTTATTCCTCCCCCACTTTCTTTAATCTATGCCAACGTTTGTGACCTTTTTTGTATTTTTTTGTTTGTACACGGTTTGCACTGTGTGACTGGTAGGGTGCCAGTCCTCGGGCCTGCCCTGAAAGTCTTGGGAGGGGGTGGACATGGCCTTCTGGCTTAGTTCGCCCTCTCTCATGGGGTCTCCCTTTGGGGGAGCCCCACCTAGTACTTGGGTGGGTCTGTTTCGGCAGACCCTCCAGAGAATGAGGAAAGTGGTCACAATAAGGGGCCACTACCTTGAGATTGCGGCCTCCCACAGGTTAATTAAATTAAGTCACAGGTGAGGCATTAGGCTTCAGTTAGTATAGGAAGAGTATGCCCCCTTTTAGGATTGTTCAGTTCAGGACAGGGCAGCCAATCCGGACTGGGGGTTAATTTCTGGCAGCAGGTGAGTAAGGTTATATAAAGGCCAGCAGGTGCAAGGTGCTTCCTCTTTTCCACCGGTCAGCTGAGGAACTTCAAGCTCCTGAGGAACTCCCAGCACAAGCTTTCTTGCTCCTTACCTGATGGAGGCCCTGATAATGCAGTTGGTGGAGAAGGCTGGCAGCGCTGGAGGGGAAGCCTGGCTAAGACACTGCTTAGCCTCAGTGCCGTCGGAAGAGGCGCGGCTGGACGCTGAAGAGGGAGGTTCTATGGCGGCAGCTGTGATGGCGGGGCGTGGAGACTGCGAGCCCGCCCCTTACACTAGAGCGAGGAGGAGCGCACCGCCAGAGAGAGAGGCAGTGGCTACGAATGTAGCCGAAGACGTTCGCGGCCCGCCCGAGGAGCCGAGCGAGGAAGAAGCCAGCGTGACGTCACGGGGTCGCCGCGGTGGACAGAAGAGGCGGACCTGTTCGCAGTCGCCAGCCAGAAGCAGTGCGCGGCGTGTGCAGCCGCAGAAGACAGCAACCAATACAAGAGGGAGAACCTCTGCGGCTCAGGCTAACAGGCAACAGCCGGCAGGATCCTAGGCTCAGAGAGCAGAGGTGCGTAAAGCACCTCCAGCGCAAGAAGCACACGTGCAAGCGCCTTCAGGTCAGCTGGAGCACGCTGCTCAGCACCAAGCACCACAACATGGAGTGGGTGAGTTTAATCAGCTCCAGCTTTTGACTGGTCTGGTTGGTTCTCTTTCATCATTTGTTCAGTACTTGTCTGACAAAACAGCATCTGCTGTGCCTGCAATGCCTGTTGTCTCTATGTCTCCTCCTGTTTCTGCTTTGTCTGCTCTACCTGTCAGCTTACCTTTGCAGCATTATAGCATGTCTAATGATGTTATGCAGCTTGGCAGGTAAGCCCCAGTGTCTTTAAATACTAGAGAGAATGTTCCAGAGTCAATATTTAAAGATGTTATGCCCTGTGAGATATCCCCTCTGGGTTTTCATTTAAACATTACTGTTAAGGAAACAATTTGGAGAGGGGATTATGTTGATATTCTTTCTTTCCTTCCTGCACACTTTTTGGTGAAATCTGAACGGAAGGGGGAGGAGAAAAGTGAGGAAGACAGACGCAGGATGGTTCCCAGGTCATTTAATAATTGGCTACAAGCCTTCTGTATCTTCTCGGGCGTAATGGCTGAGAGGCACCCTGACAGGTGTGGGGGACTTTTTCAGCACATTGATCACATCCTTGAGGCATACAAAAGTTTTGGGGGCCTGGAATAGTTTTACTATGACGAGTCCTTTCGTCAAAAACTGTCAGTTCACCCGTCTCTGAAGTGGGGAATGAAGGATGTGGGCTTGTGACTTAATCTGTTATCGCCACAGAAGCCGGTGTTACTCAGACAGCAGGCGGCTAACCCGCCTACAGCAGCTTTTAAGAAAGGTTGCTGCTTCGCGTTCAATGACAGTCAATGTAAGTGGAACAATTCTTGCAAGTACAAGCACGAATGTTCAGTTTGCGCTGGGGCTAAGTGTTTCCGGAGGAATGCCACAGCTGGCCCGAGCCAAGGCCAGCATATTTTTCCCAAGAGCCTGCACGCCAGTGAGGCTGGAAAAAATATGCCACTGGCTGGACATCTACCCAAACAGGGAGAAAGCCCTTTTGCTTAAAGAGGGCTTTACCCAAGGTTTCCCGTTACCTTCGTTCACTGGGACCGGGTGTAAATTGGTGGGGAATTTGATGTCAGTAGCGCAGTTTCCTCAGGTAGTGAGGGAAAAATTGTGTAAGAAACTAAAGAAAGGGAGAATAGCAGACCCTTTTGAGCAACCCCCCTTTAGTAATTTCCATATCTCCCCGTTGTGAGTACTAATTAAAATTTTGAGGCAGGTAGTTTTTAGGTGTTTGAAATTCAACATATGGCTTAAAGCGAAATACGTACCAGGGATCTTGAATAACGTAGCGGATTCTTTGTCTCGATTCCAGGAACAGCGTTTTCGGCAGTTACTTCCAGAGGCGGACGTGGTTGGCACACCGTGCCCGGCCCATCTGTGGGGCATGATCTGAGCGTGGTTTCGGATGCCATCAGGAGGTCTCTGGCCCCTAAGACATGGGCTTGTTACTCGGCAGCTTGGAGCAGCTGGATTGCTTTTGCGGATACGCAAGGATTGCAGTTTAATAGGCCTTCGGAGGGCGCTATTTTGGAATTTGTATCCAGTTTAATGCGGCAGCAATTGTCTAGTAGCCATGTGGCTAGAACGTTATCCGGCATTTCCTTTTTCTTTCGACTGTTAGGTTTGAAACCCTGTAATGGTTATTTCTCTGTCAAACAGGCACTGAAGGGTTATAAGAAGGTGAATTTCGTTACCGATGACAGGTGCCCAATTTCCTTCAATATGCTCAGTGGCCTTGGCAGAGTTATGCCGACAGTTTGTTATTCTTCCTACAAAGTCTTATTATTTAGAATAGCCTTTGCTTTGGCCTTTTTTGGTGCTTTTCGAATATCGGAGTTGGTCCCAGCCAACAAGCAGGGCCTTACTGGGATTCGTTGGGGAGCATGTGTTTTTGGATCAGTCAGGAGTGCATATCTGGTTGCGCCATCCAAAAACAGACCAATGTGGCAAGGGTAAATGGGTGCATCTAAAGGAGCACGATGATGGAATCATGTGCCCAGTATCCTTGGTAAAAGAATTCCTTGGGTTTAGGCCTCCCGGGGAGGGTTTATTCCTAGTACACATGGACTCACTTCCCCTTACAAAATATCAATTTGACGCAGTCTTTAAAAAAGTTTGGATGTTATGGCTTTAAAAGGTTTTAAGTTTTCTTTGCATTAATTTCGTATAGGTGCTTCCTCGGAAGCAGCAAGGTTGGGTTTCCCAGAAGCTGACATCAAATCGCTGGGGAGGTGGAAGTCTAACTGTTTAGTTATATGTGCGTCCTAACTTATTTGTTTAATTTTTAGGTACCCGTCACATTATTTGGATTTTGGGACACTCGTTTGTGTATTGGGCGCAAAAGAGAGCTGCGCAACGTAACTATTCTTCAAATTTATCTCTACACCACGATCAGTTTCAGTTGCTTTGGAAAGGCATAAGAGGCCTCCAATGGTATCAGTTGAACTTTCACCTGAATAGGTTATGTTCAGTATGGCCATTGCCATCAATACTAATAATTTATTTAGGTTGTAATGATGTTGGAAATGTTAAGACTTTGGACCTATTGTTCATGATAAAGCGTGATTTGCATAATTTTCGCTCAATCCTCCCTGGTACAATGATAATATTTTCCGAAGTGATTCCTCGCCTTTCTTGGCTTTCATCTTTGCAGATGAAAGTAATGGAAAAGATGAGGAAAAGAATAAATAGGGCCTTGGAGAAATTTATGCCACATTTAGGAGGGTTTTCATACCGGCATGTGGATCTTGAGGGGGGTTTTCCGGGGTTGCATAGGCGGGATGGGGTACACCTATCTGAAATTGGTAATGACATTTTCAACGTGGGTTTGCAAAACATCATTGAAAAGGCTGCGACGCTTGGGGTGGGCCAGGTTTGATACTCAAACCCGGCGTGTGGGCTGTGTTTATATTTTAAGTTGAGCTACTGCTCGAGTTATTACAACTGAGCAGGTAGGATTTGTTTTTGGAATCTATTCAAAATTCTTGAGTGATAATAAAGTTTATGTTATGTTTAATGATTTGTGAAAAACCAATAAAGGTGTCGCGGCCAAGTTTTTTGCCAAATTTAAAGTGGTTGTGTTTTTCTTTAGTTTAAGGTACCAGGGGGTGTGTGGTTAATGGGGAAGGTGAGGCCTACAGTCTCAAGGGGTCCATCTGGTTTTGGCCAGATGGACCGTAGTGAATGAATGAATGAATGACTTGTATAGCGCTACACATGCAAACTGAATCGCCTCTAGGTGCTTTTTCCAGCCAGTGTCTGCTTGGCTGGTGCAGTAATTTTACCCCGTAGGATCTCGACACGCTTGGGACACACAGTCATACACACACAGATATACACATATATATATATACTAGGCCAATTTAGACAAGATCCAATTTACCTACCAGCATGTCTTTGGAATGTGGGAGGAAACCGGAGTTTCCCGAGGAAACCCACGCAGGCACAGGGAGAACATGCAAACTCCAGGCAGATGGTGTCGTGGTCGGGATTCGAACCAGCGACCCTTTTGCTGCTAGGCAAAAGTGCTACTCACTACACCACTGTGCTGCCCTTAAGTACCCTTTTCCCTGTCTGGAGCCTAACGCCCCGGGGGATTCAGGGCAAGGCCCTCTGATTTAGGAGGGCTTGTGTACACCCATTGCATGTTTTTGTGCCACCTCTTTATGTTATGCAATTTTTTTTGGCACTGGGTGAAGTTTTTGAGTGTGTTTTACATGCCATAGGCTTTCGATAAAAAAATTGAGTGTGCAGGATGTGCGCTCTCAGCACAGCTGTATTTGCACTAATGCACGAAAATATGCAGCTGCTCGGCGCCAAGGCCCACCCACCAAGAGGCTGCAAATTTGTATGCGGCTGGCGCCAAGAGGTTAAAGTAGAATGTTATGTTAAAAAAAAAAAAAAGTTGAGGAACAGGAAGGATTTTTAATACAGAAGAGTTGTGCACCACACTGCCCCCTATAAATTAAATCCATAGAAATAAAATCAGAAAGTCCATAAATTAGTGCATGTGGAAAGAGCACACATCAATAAGTGCAGTGAGGAGCCGGATGTTTGAAACTGGTGATCGTGATCCCTCTACCACAGGTATATTGGCTTCTCACCTCATGTACTTGACCTGTAATAGGTCACACAGCAGTAAATATCACACTCCAGAGAAACGATTGCTAATCAGCTTCTGATGGACCCAGATATACTACACAGAATATGCAAAAATGAAGAAAGAATCTAGTGCTCTCTGTATGAATAATTTATTAAATAAAAGGTGAGAAAAACGACTTGCAATGTGAAGCACTCCAAAACCGAGTGCCAGCATACAAATGTGCGGTTGTTTCAAACCAAAAAGATGGCCGCGGCTGACGTCAGACGTGACTCCTCCCCTGTACGCGTTACGTCCGTAGGAATGGACTCCTTCAGAGTGGGGTTGAGTACACGTCGATGCCCAGCAGTGTGTTGATATAGTCATGGTAACCATCCATCAACGAATACGACTCCCTGATAGAGCAGCCCAATCACAGCTCACATCATTTAAAATAACTTTTTACACCAGGGGAACAGTTCATAGAACGAAGGGATACCCTACTCAAAGATAAAATACACTAAAGTGCCTAAACATGGTATGGTCATACAAATGAGACTGGCGCTTATCCTTCAATAATGTAAGGGAAATAAAAACCTCATTACACCATAAAAGAAAGATATATTAGCACACAAGTCGCAAGTTAAAAATTTCAAGGGAAAGACACACCATTATTAAAGAACCACTCTAACCTATTAAAATAAAAAAATAACATAAAATAGACATCAGTCCACGACTATCTGATCGACTTGAAATACATTTATAATACATGCAATATAAAAAAAACATAATATATAAATCACATTGTATCAAAAATATACGTTTTTAAATATCTTATAAAAATATCTCATATAATAGAAACCACATATCTAAAAACCACTTAATAGAAAAGTGTTTATCTGTTGGAAATAAAACAATTGAGGTCAAAATCTACATTCAACCCAGCAGACGACATCACCTTGGTCTCATAGATCCAAAAAGATTTGCAACGACTTAGCTGGCGAATGTAGTGGCCTCCTCTCCAATGTCTAGATACCTTTTCTATCCCCCAAGCATTTAGGATCACGTTGGTGGCACATCCTAAAATGCCTAGACACACTATGGGTTTTAATAGCCCTTTTAATATTGCTAATATGCTCGCCTACTCTATATACCTCTTATAACAAGACAAATGTGGTGGGCGATTCCGAAAAATAACATCCTCCTCCCAGTGGGCCATAAAAAGATTGGCCACACTGGGAGAGAACTGGGCACCCATAGCAACACCACATGTCTGTAGATAAAATTGCCTATTAAACCAAAAATAATTATTAAGCAAACAGAACTTAAAATCCTCTAAAGGAAATTGATATGTTCCATATTCAGATCTGTCCCTACTAATGCCCATTCAACAGAGGCTAGGGCTACATCATGATCTATACACGGCCAGATTCCAGACAAGGCCATCGAGGTCAGGCCTCGGGGCGGCAGTGGGTGCAGGGGCGGCGCTGGTACCGCGGCAACAGGGGACAGGGAAAGACTGGCCAACGGGACTACCGGGAGTTTCCCGGTGGGCCAAAGGGCTCAGTGGGCCGGTTACAGCGGGAGCCCAATCTGCATCGGAGGTTCGCGGCGATCTACCCGTCAATCGCCAACAGCTGTCGCTTGACGGGTAGATCGAGATTTAGCCAGCATGCAGAGTAGCACAGGAAGCATGTGTAATAAGTCCTCTCTCATGTCACTCTGCTCCCCAGCGGCCCCTCCTCTCTTCTCGTCCATCCCAGACGATGTCACATGCAAATGGGAATGGACAAGGAGAGAGGAGGGGACGCCGGGGAGCAGAGTGACATGAGAGAGAACTTATTACACATGCTTCCTGCGCTACTCTGCATGCTGGTTGGTAAACGATGTGCCCCATAATGTGCCATGTGCCATGATGTGCTATGTGCCTTGATGTCCCCCGTGCCCTGATGTGCCATGTGCCCTGATATGCTATGTGCCCTGATGTGCTATGTGCCCTGATGTGATCTGATGTGCCCCGTGCCCTGATGTGCCCCGTGCCCTGATGGGCTATGTTCCCTGATGTGCCCTGTGCCCCGTGTCCTGATGTGCTATGTGCCCTGTGCCCTGATGTGCCCCGTGCCCCAATA